>NW_026057585.1:98476313-98678747 GCF_023721935.1 Panthera uncia
CAGGTGAGCAGGGAGGGGTGGTCAGCCCAGGTGAGCAGGAAGAGGTGATCAGCACAGGTGAGCAGGGAGGGGTGGTCAGCCCAGGTGAGCAGGGTGGGGTGGTCAGCCCAGGTGAGCCAATGCTCAGTTCTGCCTAAGGGTAGCATGGAAGAATCGATCAGGCCACACAAGAATATGCATGCTCTGCCTGTGGTAGCACAGACGGGCCATCATTTTATTTCATTCAGGAGTTCCAGCTCTGGAATCCCGCAGAACGAATCATTCTGGACAAGTGAACTTTCTGGATAGCTAAAGGCTCAATCCGGCCTAAGTACCAGCACGTTTCGTCCATTTTGGATTAAAACTTCCGAAACGTATCGCACTCATGCCTGCCGTCTCAGATCAAGCCAAATGTAATTAAGTTTTTCCTAATGACTGAGGCTCACTAATATGAAAATCAATTATCCTGCGTTGTAATATATTAAAGCCCACTGGGCCTATAACTGTATGAGACTCTTCTCCCTACATGACACAGCCCCTAACTGTTATATTTCTGGCCTTCTTAGATATTGAGGGGGGAAGTTAGCGAGCGTAATTATGAAAGCAACGTACACCGATGTTCCTGAGTGACATTCTAGTTGTTAACATTCACGAGGCCAGGGCACGGCCAACCTGGACAGGAGTGAGACTTGGGGCTATAATAGGCTCTGGAAGCCCCTTGCTCTGCCAGGAACGAACCCCGTAGTTGGTGGACAGTGTGGAGACTGGGAGGCTGGAGCAGGGCTTGGCAGCAAAAGCATCTGGAGGTGGCAACGTGTATATGTGTATTTTTTGCAAGAAGCGCGGCTCACATAGCCTGCCAGCTGTCGCCTCTTACGGTTGTCTGTTTACCTGCCCCCATCTCCTGGCTTCTCATTTACTGTTTTTGATCTGGCCAGAAATCAGACGACTGCACATCTTAGAATTAATTACATGCACAAGAAGAACGGGAAGACCCGAGAGCCGGGAGCCACCGTCTGTACTAAAGCCAAGATATGCAAACCCTGAAACATCTATTTTTTGTAGCGTATCCTTTATGTCACTCTTTTTTGAAGTCATCTCCTCACCCCGTGTGGGGCTTGAACTCATGACCCAGAGATCAAGAGTCACTTGCTCTACCGACTGAGCCAGCCAGGCGCCCCTGAAACATCGTTTTTGACTACTCAAAACGTTTCTATTTCCTTTCTGACTTCCAGCTATGTCCATATGCGTGAAGCAGGAACACAACGAAATTGTCATATTAAATAATCTTCTTGCAGAATATTCAGCCATATCCACCCGCAACTCAGTAGGGACGCCCATGCATTCTCTCACCAGCCTCCCTAGAAAGACATTCAATCTTACAGGGTATTTTCCATTTCATCTGTTCCCCTAGAATTCAATGTCTATCCTTTAGGGTGTCTACCAACAGGCGTTTTCCTCCATCATATCTACCCTTCTTCCAGGAACCCACATCAAAAAAAAATAATAATAATAAAATAACACCCAGACCAAAACCCGAGTGGAAATTCCCCTCTCTACTGTTAGCTTAGGTATTGGCAAAATAGGAACCAAACACCTAACAACGTTTACAGCTCAGCTTGCCATCGACATTCTGAGCCGCCGTCTGTGTAAACTCACCGTAGAACCTACTGTTGGAAGTGGCTCTCCCATTTGCACCTGCTCGCTGGACCCTCTACTCCTTGGAGCAGGTCAGAGTCTCGCTTATAGCCTTTTCATGTACGCCACCCCCACTTTACTTCTGTAGGGCAGGTATGTGTCTTTCAGCTCCGCCCCAAAACCGGTCAGTAAGTAATTCCAAATCTATACTGGTCCTGCCTGACTCTCCCCTTACGCCCAAGCGAGTGGTTATGTACGTAGACTGAATCAGTTCCCTGCGGCTGCTGTAACAGACTGCCACGGAGTCAGCGCCGAAAACGACATCCGCTGATTCTCTTACAGGGGCGCCCGGGTGGTGCAGTCAGTTGAGCGTCAGACTTCGACTTCGGCTCAGGCCACAATCTCACAGTTCGTGAGTTCCAGGCCTCCATTGGTCTCTGTGCTGACATCTTGGAGCCTGGGGCCGGCTTCGGATTCTGTGTCTCCCTCTCTCTCTGCCCCTCCCCTGCCGTGCTCTCTCTCTCTCTCTCTGTCTCAAAGATAAGTAAACAAAAAAATAGAAAAAAATGCATTCGCTTACAGACATGGAGGTCAGAAATCCAAAATCAGTTTCACTGGGTTCAAGCCAGGGAGTTGGCAGGGCTGGTCCTTTCTGGAGGTTCTGAGGGGAGAATCTGTTCCCTCGCCCACCCTTAGGCACGCACTCCCTCCTAGAATCCCTCCAATCTTTTGTTCCAATCATCACACCTCCTGTTTCCTCCTTTGATCTTGCTTCCCTCTTAGAGGATCCTTGAGATTACATTCAGAGCCCACCCAAGAATTCCAGAATAATCTCCCCATCTCAAGATCCTGAATCACATCTGCAAGTCTCTTTGGTGACATTCACAGGTTCCAGGGGTCAGATACCTGTGGAGGCAATATTCAGCCTACCCCAAGGAAGGATGTAGGGACCCACCAAACTAAATGAAACCTGAGAGCTGCTGACAACTGGATTTAGACTCTAAAGAACAAAGTGATAAATCAGCGATGTCATGGGGCGCCTGGCTGGCTCAGTCGGTTAAGCGGCCAGTTTTGGCTCAGGTCATGATCTCCTGGTTCTCTGCTGTCAGCATAGCGCCCGCTTCAGATCCTCTCTCCCACTCTCTCTCTCTGCCCCTCCCCCGCTCTCACTCTCTTTCTGAAAAATAAATGAACGTTAAAAAAAATTAGCAAGGTCATGAAACACACCAGGAATGGAGGGGGCTGTAAAGGAGCAAGATGGACAATAGCCGGTCTGTCGACAGAATGCCTACGGCCAGGCATTTCCCTGAGCTTTTAATGGTCACAATGATATGACCAGAGTCAGCTGGTTGCATTAGCACAGCAACCCAGTAAGCTGAAAAAGTGACAGTAGCACTTTAGGAAAGGATGTCAAAGACCCAATGTGGTCAATCTGCCAGGGGCGGGCAGGACCCACACCCCCTGGTGTATATCAAGGGGGACAGAGGAGTCACCTTTTGGCCCGAGTCACAATCTGGCGTGCAGGGGAGGGGGGGGTCTCTGCAGCAGGAATATAGAGTCTTTTGCTTTGTGCCCTGCAAGCCTCTGCCATATTGATCGAAGAGTGAAAAGGAGGACATCACAGATACACTGACATTTAAAATCTTTAAGATTTTTTCCGTTTCAGCAGAGGAAACCTAACTTATTTTTTAGCAACACTTCCACCAAGAAAATTAGAAATGCTGGACAAAACAGGTTTTTTTTTAAAAATCTCTTCGAAAACATCAGAGATCACCAAGGCAGGGATATATAAATAGGAATATGACACCAGAGGTTGGGTTTGTCCCAGGAATGCAGGGTTAGTTTAACATTTGAAATCAACGTAACAAAAAATAGGAGAAAAAGATATTAAAAGCCTTTCAACACCTGCAGAAAAAACATCAGTTGATAAAATTGACCATCCAAAAGAGAAAATCAAAATCCACCTATGGTTAAAAAAAAAAAACCCTCTTAGGAAACTAGGGGAAAAGGGGGAATTTTCTCAGTCTGATAAAGAATATCTACAGCAAATTCTACAGCAAACATTGTACTTAATGGTGAAATATCGGAAGTTTCCCTCTGAGATTAGGAAAGAGATTAGGATACTTGCTATCTCAACATTATATTAAAATTCTCCTGGAAGGAGGGAAAGTTTTAGGGATTAGAAAGGCAGAAATACAACTCTCTATTCATAGATGACATACTAGATACATAGACAATCCGAAATCCAAAGCTATATTATTATAATTAGTAAGTGAGTTTACAAAGTTGATGTATACAAGGACAGTATACAGAATGCAATTGTATTTCTATAGAACAGCAACAGACCATTAGAAAATAAAACTTAGGGGCAACTGGGTGGCTCGGTCAGTTAAGCATCCGACTTCGGCTCAGATCATGATTTTGCGGTTTATGAGTTCAAGCCTTGGGTTGGGCTCTGTGCTGACAGCTCAGAGACTGGAGCCTGCTTCGGATTCTGTGTCTCCCTCTCTCTCTGCCCCTCCCTGCTTGCTCTCTCTCTCTCCCTCTCTCTCTCTGTCTTTCTCTTGTGCTCTCTCTCTCAAAAAAAAAAATTAAAAATTTTTTTAAAAAAGAAAATAAAACAAATTTTTTTTAGTAAACTCTACCCCCAACATGAGGTTCAAACTCACTAACTCAAGATCAAGAGTCACATGCTCTGGGGTGCCTGCGTGGCTCAGTCCAACTCTTGATTTCAGCTCAGGTCATGATCTCCTGGTTTATGGGATCAAGCCCCTCATTGGGCTCTGTGCTGACAGTGTAGAGCCTGCTTAGAATTCTCTCTCCCCCTCACTCTTTCTCTCTTCCTGTTTTCTGTTCACACTCTCTCTCTCAAAATAAAGAAATAAACATTAAAAAAAGTTTCATGCTCTACTGACTACATAAGCCAGGTGCCCCAAAACTTAAAATCTTTTTAATTTTAAAAATTATATTACTACAGGAACTCTCAGTACTGTTTTCTAACTTTGTACTGTAAATCCAAAATTATTGTAAAATAAAAAGTCAAATTTTTAAAAGATTATATCATTTACAATGGCATCAAAAAATCAAATGCCCATGAATAATTCTAACAACAGATGATTGAGAAAAATCAAAGACCTCAACAGACAAGAAGATAGACAAGAATTTCTTAAACAAGGCATTTTTTATTAATTTATTTTTAAACAAGATTTTTTTTTTAACAAGGTATATTTTTTTTAAAGATTACTTGAGGAACACCTGGCTGGCTCAGTCGGTTGAGCATCTGGCTTTGGCTCAGGTCATGATCTCACAGTCCGTGAGTTCGAGCCCTGAGTCAGGCTCTGCGCTGACAGCACGGAGCCTGGAGCCTCCTTTGGATTCTGTGTCTCCCCTCCCCCACTTGTGCTCTGTCTCTATCAAAAATAAATAAAATTTAAAAAAATAATAATCAAAAATAAAGAAAAATAAAGAAAAGATTGTAAAAACAGTTCAAACTCTCACTCCTTGCCAGTGGAAGGACATGAAACGGATTCAGCCATTTTGGAAAACTCCGTTTCTACTCAAGTTGAAAATACACAAACCCAATGACCTAACAATATGTAGACAACCGGCAGGAATCTGGACGTTTGTGTACCAACAGACAAGTACAAGAATGTTCATCATGGCCCTATTCGTTGTAGCTGAAAACTGGAAACGACTCAAATATCCATTAACAGCAGAATGGATAAATAGATAGTGGTGTATTTATTTATTTTTTAAAGATTTTCTTTTTTTAAGTAATCTCTACACCCAGCTGGGGGCTTGAACTCACGACTCTGAGATCAAGAGTCTCACACTCCACTGACGGAGCCAGCCAGGCGCCTCTCCGCTTCTTGATATACACCCGGAAGAAGGAAAGCTGGGACTCAGACAGATACTTGCACACCCATGTTCCCAGTAGGATTATTCACAATGGTCAAAAAGTGCAATCAACCAAGGGTCCTTTGACAGATGAATGGATAAACCAGATGTCACACACACACACACACACACACACACACACACACTGCAATATTATTCAGGCTTTAAAAGGAAGGAAATTATTTTTATTTCTTTTTTTCCAGCTTTATTGAGATAAAACTGACATCTAACATTGTGTAAGTTTAAGGTGGACAATGTATTAATCTGATACACGTATATATCACAAAATCATTACCACCACAGTGTTAACTAGGAAGGAAATTCTGACAGATACACACTACAGCCAGAAGAAACCAGGACAACGTGCCAAGTGAAATAAGCCGGACACAAAAGGACACATATTGTACAGTTCCACTCATGGGGCACCTGGGTGGCTCAGTTGGTTAAGTATCTGACTTCTCCGGCTCGGGTCATGATCTCACGGTTCGTGAGTTCGAGCCCCACGTCGGGCTCTGTGCTGACAGCTCGGAGCCTTGAGGCTGCTTCGGATTCTGGGTCTCCCTCTCTCTGCCCATCCACTGCTCACACTCTCTCTCTGTCTCTCTCTCACAAATCAAATAAAAACATTAAAAAAATTAACTTACAATTTTTTTAAGTTTTTAAAATAAAATTTAAAAACGTCATCAAAAACAGGCCCATGAGGTATTACAAGAGAGTTTTCTCAAACATCTAAGAAACAATTCTAAATGTATATAAAACATAGCTAGGACAGGGGTAGATAAACCACAGTTTGTGAGCTGAATTTGGCCATGTCTGTTCTGCCCATTGTCCATGGCCACCCGCATATGCTAAGGGTTGTGCTGAGTAGTTGCAACAGAAACCATAGAATCTGCAAAGTCTAATGTATTTCCTCCCTGACCCTTGACAGAAAAAAAAAAAATGCCAGTAAAAGAGAACCCCCTACAACTCATTTGATAAGCCTTGTATATTCAAGGGACATCGCTCTCTTTTTTTTAAATTCTTAAATTTATTTTTATTTTTTGGGGGGGGGCATGTGGGCACATGCAAGTGGGGGAGGGGCAGAAGGAGAATGGAGAGAATCCCAACCAGGTTCCACACTCAGAGCAGACCCCCACGCGGGGCTCAATCCCCAACCATGAGATTATGATCTGAGCCAAAACCAAGAATTGGACACACTGAGGGAGCCAACCAGGTGCCCCTCAGGGGACATCTCTTAAGAGAGGGTCTCTCTGGCCACTCATCCTAAAGCACTCACCTGTCACTCCCCATCCTTCCTGTCTCTTCTTGCATCATTGTTCTAAGTATGATCAATTTTTTTTTAAATTTTTTTAACGTTTATTTATTTTTGAGAGAGGGGAGGAGAGAGGCAGAGAGAGAGGGAGACACAGAATCCGAAGCAGACTCCAGGCTCTGAGCTGTCAGCACAGAGCCCGACATGGGGCTTGAACTCACGGACTGTGAGATCATGACCTGAGCCGAAGTCAGGCGCTTAACCAACTGAGCCACCCAGGTGCCCCTCAAATTTTCTTTTTAAGTTCTGAACCTGGTCTTTATTCCATCCTAGAAGTTGTTAGCATTAAGGATGGGGAGAATTCGAGTGCATTCTTAAAGTAAGAACATTCCCTTTCTTCACTCCTGGGTTTGCTCAGGCGCTGGGCTCCTTCTTTACATCACCTATTGTTGGGTACCTCATAGAAATAAAAATGTGTTTTTAGATGTCTTATCTAAATTTGTGGATATTTCCTTTTCTTCCAGCAGCCCTGATTCCAATTTCTCTAAGCCCAGATTTCAACACTTCCACCTTCATGAACATGAATAAGCTTTTAACGGACAATTCAAATCCTTGTAACTTGCAAGGGTGCCTGGGTGGCTCAGTCGGTTGAGCGTCCGACTTCAGCTCAGGTCATGATCTCCTGGTCCGTGAGTTCGAGCCCCGCGTCGGGCTGTGTGCTGACAGCTCAGAGCCTGGAGCCTGCTTTCGATTCTGTGTCTCGCTCTCTCTCTGCCCCTCCCCCACTCACGCTCTGTCTCCCTCTCTCAAAAATAAACATTAAAAAAATTTTTAAATAATAAAAAAATAAAATATGTTTAAGACTATTCAACAGGAAATAAGATAGTGACAACAAGCATCTACTTGTCCTCGTTTTGGTAAATGAGTAAAGCTCTGTACCGTCCAGGGCCAGAAGGTACTAGTCATTTAGTTTTCGAGATCAGGCTGCTTGAGAAGAGGCCCCAACAACACCTTACGTTAGATTTTGCTTGTCCTCCCGTAACCGGTAACTCACTGAAGTAGTCTGGAAGACACAAAGACGCCAGTGCTGTTTTGCTTTTCTTCGATTGCCTCTCAATGTCATGCTTTCGGAAAGAAAACTTTTCCGTGGGCTCATCACTTGGCCCATGCCCTCTGCGCGGACACACAGAGGACCGCCGCCATATTGAATGAAGCTGGGTTCCTCCGAGGGTGCAGTTTTTCTAGCTGAAGTATATACTGTGCGCTCATGACATCCAGTGGTCAGAAAAATACTGTGCAGAATTTATTTATTTATTTTTTTAGTTCCAGATACCATCTACAATGTAACTGCAAACTGCTGATCCGTAGAAGGATAAAGGATCCACAGTGAAAGAGGGATGAGTTTGGTGTCTCCCCGAGGCAATGTTGGGGAGCGTCCAGGCTGACCCAGGAAACCTATTTGACGGATGCCCATAAAAGGTCATTTGGATATTCAGGAAATCCCATTCCCCATACCTTCCAAGATGTGGTTACGGAAAAAGTGATCCATTGTCTTTCGTTGAGGTAAAATTTACATAACCTCAAATTAACCTTTTTATTTTTTTATTTATTATTTTTTTTAATGTTTATTTATTCTTGAGACAGAGACAAGAGTATGAACAGGGGTGGGGCAGAGAGAGAGGGAGACACAGAATCCGAAACAGGCTCCAGGCTCTGCACTGTCAGCACAGAGCCCGATGCGGGGCTCGAACCCACGAACTGTGAGATCGTGACCTGAGCTGAAGTCGACGCCCAGCCGACTGAGCCACCCAGGCGCCCCTCAAATTAACCTTTTTAAAGAGTACCGTTCAGGGGCGCCTGGGTGGCTCAGTCGGTTAAGCGTCCGACTTCGGCTCAGGTCACGTTCTCACGGTCCGTGAGTTCGAGCCCCACGTCAGGCTCTGGGCTGATGGCTCAGAGCCTGGAGCCTGTTTCAGATTCTGTGTCTCCCTCTCTCTCTGCCCCTCCCCCGTTCATGCTCTGTCTCTCTCTGTCTCAAAAATAAATAAACGTTAAAAAAAAATTAAAAAAAAATAAAGAGTACCGTTCAGTGGCACTTAGTACCTTCAGAATGTTAGGCAACCACCACCTCCGTCTAGTTCCAGAACATTTTCATCAACCCCAAGAAAATCCTGTACCCATTACACAATCACTCCCCATTCCCTCCTTCCTTCAGTCCCTGGAAACCACCGGTCTGTTTTTTATCTCTATGGATTTGCCCATTCCAGTTATTTCATATCAAAGAAGCCACCCTGGGTCACCTGGGTGGCTTAGTTGGTGGAGCCTGCCACCCTTGGTCTTGGGGTGATGAGTTCGAGCCCCATGTTGGGTGTAGAGATCACTTAAAAATAAAAAATAAAAATTAGGGTGCCTGGTGGTTCAGTTGGTTGAGCGTCTGACGCTTGATTTCAGCTCAGGTCATGATCTCATCATTCTCCTTCTCTCTCTGCCCTTCCTCTCTCTCTCCTCTCTCTCTGAAAAGAAAGAAGCTTGAAACAATAAAAATTTAAAAAATCTTAAAAAATAAATGCAACCATCCTATATATGGCTTTTATGTCTGGCTTCTTTCACTTAGCATATTTTTTTCTGAGGTCCATCCACTATAGCATTGTATTAGCATTTCATTCCTTTTCATGCCTGAGTAATATTCTATTATACAAATATGTAACACTTTATTTATCAACTCATCTGTTGATGGACATTTCAGCTGTTGCCAACATTCGGCTATTGCCGATGGTGCAACTGTGAACATTTGTGTACAAGCATTTGTTTGAGTATCTGGTTTCAATACTCTGAGGTATATACCTAAGAGTGGAATCACCAGGTCACATGGTAATTCTACTTAACTAGTTGAAGAAAAAATGTTTAGAATCCTTGACATCGATAGAAGAAGTTGGAATAGATTTTTAGACTCCTTGAAATTGACAGAGGAAGAATTTTATTTAGATCAGGACCAACTTTTCCCAAATGACCCTTGATTTTTTTTTTTTCTTTCTTAGGTTTCCATCATTCATGTGTATCGAAAGGAATTGGCTCAGCCTAAAAGTACCCACGGGAATGAATGCAGATGGGAGAGATAAAAGAACCCATTCAGGGGAAAGTTAATTTGCCTAAGGATTCTCTGTTGTTTAGTTGGATATGACAGTTCAGCAAATGGAAATCCTTGCCCTAAATCTTTGGTATGAGCTCTGTCATAACATTTTGTTTGAGAGTAGCCTGCAGACCTAGAATGAATCTGGACAGCCAAAGTGAATTAATTAAGCTGAAAATAACCCTCAAAACAATGATTTCCCTGGTGTGTTTTTTATTCAAACCTTCCGGGTCACTAATTTGTATGTTTTCTTTAAAAGGAGAAAACAATGGGGGAGTGTATTTGGCGCCCTCTACTGTGAGAAGGAGCCGTTTGGCATAAATGAATGTTCCCGTAAACCCCTGTTATAAATATGTTAGCCATTTTGGATGAAATGCTTTCTAAAACAGCACTCGATTTCCTGTCTTCTTAAACAGAAGATTCTGAATGTGATCATCAACATATTTGTCGGACCCAGTTTGAGCTACAACAGTGGTCTTCTCAAGAGTAGGGGGGAGCTTGGAAAGGGTGTTATAGTGCCTGCAATTTACTCTAAAATCCTTCAGCATGATACGTACACGTGACTTAGTTTCAGTCTACTTCCCAGAGACAGCCAGCTCTGCTCAACTGGAAATGCAAATCTCCAGAGGCAGTTAGAACCTACATTCGAAAGACACGTCGAAAGCCCACTTTGGTGGGGCACCTGGGCGGCTCAGTCAATTAAGCATCCAACTCTTGATTTCGGCTCAGGTCGTGATCTCACAGTTCGTGGGACTGAGCCCCTCATCGGGGTCCGCATCAGCACAGAGCCAACTGGGGAGTGCGCTCTCTTTCTCCCCAAATACATAAACCTACCGCATCTTCTTTGTCCATTCATCAGTCGATGGACGTTCGGCTCTTTCCATACTTTGGCTATTGTTGATGGTGCTGCTGTAAACATCGGGGTGCATGTGCCCCTTCAAATCAGCATCTCTGTAGCCTTTGGATAAGTACCTAGTAGTGCCATTGCTGGGCCATAAGGTAGTTCTACTGTGAGTTTCTGAGGAACCTCCATACTGTTTTCCAGAGTGGCTGCACCAGTTTGCATTCCCACCGACAGTGCAAAAGTGTTCCCTTTTCTCCACGTCCTCACCAACATCTGTTGTTTCCTGAGTTGTTCGTTTTAGCCATTCTGACCGGTGTGAGGTACATATACAATGGAATACAACTTGGCCATCCAAAAGAATAGAATCTTGCCCTTTGCAACAACGTGGATGGAACCTAACTCTTAAGAGTTAAGGGACTCTTAACAACAGAGACCAAACTGGAGGCTGTTGGACGGGTTGTGGGTGGGGGGATGGGCTAGATGGGCAAGGGACATTAAGGAGGACGCTTGTTGGGATGAGCACTGGGTGTTATACCTGGGGGATGAATCACTGGAAACTACTCCTGAAATCATTATTGCACTGTATGCTAACTGGGATGTAAATTAAAAAATAAATTAATTACATTTAAAAAATACATCCAGTCATTTTTTTTTTAATTTTTTAAAAATTTATTTAAGTAATCTCTACACCCAGCGTGGGGCTCACACTCACAACCCCGAGATCAAGAGTTGCGCACTCTTCCAACTGAGTCAGCCAGGTGCCCCCCCATCTGGTCACTTTTGAAATCTCTTCTGATTACTCAATTTTTAACAATTGTTTAAGAAATTTCATATATAGATATTTAATTATCCGCATCTGATCTCTCCACCGTCTGAAATCTTTCTCTGGCCGAAGTCTGTTGTTTGTCGTTTCTGTTGACTCTCACTCACGGTGGCTTGTTTCCTTGTGTGTTTGCAAATCATGTCTTATGAGCTTGTCTTTAGTTGAACTTGACATGTGTGGTCCTGGGGGCTAAACTGGGGGTGCTTCTTCCCTCCAGAGAGGAGTGACATGTGACAAAATGTCACTTTTTAAGTGGGCCACAAAATGGAAAAACGGTGAATGAAGTATAATAAAATGCCCTGTGGTCTGACACCGTGGAAACTGTAGTGCCCCAGGAGGTGAGAAGGGGAGTAGATCTGACGCGGGTGTTAAAGGCAGTGAGAGAGATGGCTTGTGACGTCATGAAGTCGTGTGATAACCTCTTCCTTTAGAAAAAATTACTCTCATGGCCCCACAGGAATGAGGAGTATTATCAAATACAATCACTTTGGAATGCTTGCTAACTTAGCTGGACAAAATTTGCCAGGAAAACAAAACAAAACAAAACTCTGTGGGGCGCCTGGGTGGTTCAGTCAGTTAAGTCGGACTTCAGCACAGGTCATGATCTCACAGCTTGCGAGTTCAAGCCCCACATCAGGCCCGTTGCTGTCAGCACCAAGCCTGCTTGGGATCCTCTGTCCCCCTCTCTCTGCCCCTCCCCCCCCCCAAAATTAAATAAACATTTTTTTAAAACTTGGATATAGAGGACTCTGATACAAGGTGAGCGGTAGTCCCGGGGTTTCTGTGCAATACAGCAACAGATAGGAAGAGAGATCTAGAAGACTTGTCTTAAAATAGCACGGGTGCCTAATTTTACCTAAGTTGTGTTTGGGGAGATGCCTTGGGGGAGATGCTGGTGGGGACCATAGGGCAGCCAAAGACCCTCCGCTGGCACCCCCACCGAAGGTCTGTCCATAAGCTGCAGAGAAATCAGTCCCTGTCCCCTGCCTCTGTGTCAGGGAGATGTTGAGCTCCTCCTGAAGATGACGTTTTCTTTCTTTTTCAGTTCACTTATTTATTTTGAGAGAGAGAGAGAAAGCGTGAGTGCGGGAGGGGCAGAGAGCGAGGGAGAGAGAGAGGATCTCAAACAGGCTTTGCGCTGTCAGTGAGGAGCCCTACGTGGGGCTTGAACCTCCGAACCGAAAGATCATGACCTGAGCGGAAGTTAAATGCCTAACTGACGGAGCCACCCAGGCGCCCCAAAGCAGATGTTTTCTATACCTTGTTCCACCTGTTCCCTAAGTCGTGGTGTTTGGAGCATAAGTGTCTTATAAATTGCTGATTACAGGGGGGAAAAAAAACATTATCCACACAGCAGGCCAGTGCCAAAACCTGCATTTCACGGATGCCAGGCTAACGGTGCCTTGGGCAGCTTGCTGAGTTCCTAACTAGGTTTTATCCCATTTGTCCCAGGAAGCTGGGGAGAGATTTGGCTGGCTGACAATCCTTGTGGTTGTCAAAAGCCCAGAGAGATCCTGCTCGAGGCCCAGGAAGAGGCAGACGTCTTCTGTGATTGTCCACAGCCAGTCTCCACTGGGAGGGGGGATTCAGATGCCCGCGAAGACTGGGTCCTTTTCTCCTTCAGAATCTCATGGGTGCAGGTGGCTTCCTGAAGAAGGCTCCCACCGGGTCTCAGCGTGGACAGATAAGGACGATGAGAGGAATCTGACACTCGGTGGGTTCGAGGGAGCTAGAAAATAGCATCCAACATCCCCTACGGAGAAGCCCTTCATCCATCCAACAAAAATGTATCCAGCCCATGCTCTGGGTTGGACCTGTGGACACAGAGGGGCCTTATACTCGCTGGATGGACGGGGGAGGCAGCCTGGAGAGCAGGCCATTAGAGGGTGAGGGACAGACAGAGGCCAGAGGCCAGAGGCCAGAGGCCAGAGCCCAGAGCCCAGGGCCTAGAGCAGGCAGTGCCCAGCCACAGGCTGGGAGCCGGGCTGGAGTGCAGACAGAATGCTGTGGGAGAGGTATTTGCTTTATAATGTCCTCTGTGCTGGCGTCACGTAAAGCATCATAACGGGCTTTGTTGTTTTGTCGTTTGGGCCAGCCGATCAGAGGGGACGAGGGTCAGTATCCCAGGTGAAAGGACGCCCGCAAACAGAAACACGGGTGGTTGCTGACCATGCACTGTCCCCCAACCCAGGAGGGGGGACCGGAGCACAGGGGTTGGAAATAACACTCTTCCCTAGCCTGCAGTCTCCGGCCCCTCGACCTGGCCCTTGGGACTTCACGTCTTCAGGTTTCTGGGTTGAACAAAAAGAAGGTCACCTCATTCTAGACCTGGCTATCAGCGCTTTCTAGAGAGCTAAAGAAATGCATGTTAATACTGCTAATTCCGTGACTTTGTCTGGGGCTTTATACTTTCCAGCCCATGCTTTGCTTTTGAGACCAGAAACCGACTCTGCGGGCACTGGGCTGGCCTCTGAGAACCACGGCCACACCTGAGTGTCTGCATGAGGTCTGCCCCTCCTCTCTCTTCCCTCCTTGGCTCGTCTTTATGCTTCCCGGAGTCTCCTGCCTAGGAAAATGGCTTGATTAGTACAAGAACTTCCTGAAAGACCCATCAACTTTTCAATGGAAAACCACCAACGGGACGCCTGTGCCCTAAGATTCTCTGAATCTCTTAAAACACTGGCTAATTGCAGGGCGCCTGGGTGGTTCAGTCAGTCAAGCATCTGACTCTCAGGTCATGATCTCATGATTCATGGGTTCAAGCCCCTCGCACTGACAGTGAGGAGCCTACTTGGGATTCTCTCTCTCCCTCTCTCTGCCTCTCCCCTGCTCACTCTCACTTGCTCTCTCTCTCTCAGAATAAAGAAATAAGCATTTTTCTAAAACACTGGCTAATTTCAAAATCCTCCTGTCCCTCTTCCCACCAATCCTGGACTGTTGTATGACTCCTGGCCCATCCAAACCAAGCCTCCGTGTCGACAGATCCGCTTTAAACCACACTTTCAATGACCAGTAAATGCTGATCTTACCTTGCCCCCCTCAGAGGACCTGCTGAAACTTTGCAAAGTGGCGACGCCCCCTACCGTGGTAAGCAGTAAATTCTGCTTTCTTTTAGCAACAGATTGTGTTGGTAATATGTGGGGAGCCAGCTGTTGGCCGTTTCTTTTTGTGGCAGCCTTCTGAGTTAGGCGATAGAGATGTTTCTCCCCCATCTAACAAATGGGGAGCCTGAGGTATGGAAAGTCATAAGGTGTTTCCAGGGTGGGGCCGGAAACCCAAGCCCCAGCCTCAGGGGTTTCTTCCCGGACAACAAGCATCAGCTAGTTCCTAGAAGGAAAATCAAGCCGCTAAGCCAAGGTTGGATCAAAGGGGCGCCTGGATGGCTCAGTCGGTGGCTCAGTCGGTGGCTCAGTTGGTGGCTCAGTCGGTTAAGTGTTTGGCTTCAGTTCAGGTCATGATTCCGCAGTCCATAGTTCGAGCCCCGCACTGGGCTCTGTGCTGACAGCTCGGAGCCTGGAGCCTGCTTTAAATTCTGTGTCTCCCTCTCTCTCTGCCCCTCCCCCACTCACACTCTGTGTGTGTGTTTCTCTCTCAAAAATAAACATTAAAATTTTTAATAAAATATTTTCTTTCCTTTCTTTCTTAATTTTTTTCATCTTTATTTTATTTTGAGAGAGAGGTAGAGAGAGAGAGCATCGGAAGGGGCTGAGAGAATCCTAAGTAGGCTCCAAGGGCTCAGCTCAGAGTCGGACACAGGGCTCGATCCCACGAACCGTGAGATCATGACCTGAGCCAAAATCAAGAGTCAGATGCTTAACCAATTGAGCCGCCCGGGCACCCCAGTATCACTTTGTTTCTAATCAAGGTTTACTTAAAACAATGAAAAATAAGAGACATGTGCCTGGGTCTCTCTGCAAACAACTTTCTCTCGCTCCTGCCTCTTCCCATCCCATGCCTTTAACCTCCTCGTCTAGCACGCGGTGTGGACACACGTGTCTCTTGCATTGCACCGCAGTGGGCCATTTTTATTTTTAATCATCTCTTTACATTATTTTTTAATATTTATTTATTTTTGAGAGAGGGAGAGAGAGAGCATGAGCAGGAGAGGCGCAGAGAGAGGAGACACAGAATCCGAAGCAGGCTCCACACTATCGTCGCAAAGCTGGACGTGGGGCTCAACCCACGAACTATGAGATCGTGACCTGAGCCGAAGTCAGACACTGAACCAGATGAGCTACCCAGGTGGCCCTATTTTTAATCCTTTGTAATCACAGAACTTCCTTTCAGGTACTTTTTATGTACTTGGCGTTAGACCTTTTCATACCCAAGGTGATCGTGTTTACAGACTGAATTGAGAAATCCCTAAAATCTTTCTCGGGAAACCTGCTCTGTCGCCAGGTCAGGCCTCGCTCCCACACGCAGGGGGTCAACGGTCACCCAGGAGCCAGGACGGTGTGAAGTCCCACCGTGGTCCCTCACTAGCCACGCAGATGACTGCTCCCTGCAGTGTCTCTGTTGGGGAAGGAATACCAGGCTGAAGGTACCCAAGTATTTGAAGGAAGTAGCCCAAACCCCCAACAAAAAGGGGGTGTTAATATTTGAAATTTATGCATCACTCCATGCACACAGGCCGCTTGTGTGTTGACTTTACTGTTCAAATAATACTGGAACCTTACAGAAAGTTTGGGGCGGGCACGCCTGGAGAACTGCCCTCAATTCCACCCCCTAAATATCATTTTTCAGACCTAGGGTGTATTTCATCCAAAACACTAATTTGTTTTTCAGATTATAGGTTAGAAATCCTCAGTGATATGAAAAGATGTCTCACAGTATGTTTTTAAGTGGGGGAAAAAAAGCAAGCTACTCAACAGTGTGTTCAAAATTAGCCCATTTTTTAAAGAAAACTTCTTAATGTTTATTTTTGAGAGAGAGAGAGAGAAATAGCAGGGGAGGGGCTGAGGAAGAGGGGGACAGAGGAACTGAAGTGGGCTCTCCACTGATGTGGGGGTTGAACTCACAAACTGTGAGATCATGATTTCAGCCAAAGCCAGATGCTAAACCGACTGAGCCACCCAGGCGCCCCCCCCAAAATTAGTCCCTTTGTTGGGGGCACCTATATCCATATTTAAGCAAAGGAAAAAAGATGAATACAATCCAAGAATTCCACTTTTAGGTTTAAACACAAGAGAAACGATAGCATACGTCCACACAAAAACATGGGCACGAATGGTCACAGAAGCATTATTCACAACAGCCAAAAGGTGAAAACAACCCAAATGTCCACCAGCTGTTGAACGGATTAAAAATGTGGTATATCTGGGGCGCCTGGCTAGCGTAGTCAGTAGAGCATGAGACGCCTGATCTCGGGGTTGTGGATTCGAGCCCCATGTTGGGTGTAGAGATCCTTTAAAAGAGGTCATTTAAGGGGTGCCTGGATGGCTCCATAAGTTGAGCATCTGACTCTTGATTTCGGCTCAGGTCAGGATCCCAGGGTCGAGGGATTGGGCCTCGTGTCGGGCTCTGCACTGAGTGTGGAGACTGCTTGGGATTTTTCTCCCTCTCTCTCTGTCCCTCCCCACCCCCCCTCAAAATAAAAAAACTTAAAAAAAAAAAAAAGAGTCCAAATTTGGGAACAACCTAAGTGTCCATCAGCAGGACACTAATTAAATCACATGTGATATTTAAACTATGATGTTCAATGCTGCCTTAAGAACACAGAAGAGGGAAGGGTGCCCGAGTGGCTCAGTTGGTTGAGTGAATGACTTCGGTTCGGGTCATGATCTCACGGTTCGTGGGTTCGAGCCCCCATCAGGCTCTGTGCTGACAGCTCAGAGCCTGGCGCCTGCTTCGCATTCTGTGTCTCCCTCTCTCTCTGCTGCTTCCCCTGTTTGCACTCTGTCTCTGTCTCTCTCAAAAATAAATAAAACATTAAAAATTTTTTTTAAAAAAACACATAAAGGGGAGACTCTTAAATATAGAGAACAAACTGAGGGTTGTTGGAGGGATTGTGGGTGGGGGGGATGGGCTAAATGGGCAAGGGACATTAAGGAGGACACTTGTTGGGATGAGCACTGGGTATTATATGTAGGGGATGAATCACTGGAAACTACTCCTGAAATCATTATTGCACTACGTGCTGACTAACTTGGATGTAAATTTAAAAAACAAACAAACAAAAAATGAAAACAAAACTCAGTAAGGCAAACAACTCGCTTCAAAATAAATAAATAAATAAATAAATAATTTCTAAAATAAAAAATAAAAAAGTGTATGTGGATTAAGGGGGAAAAAAAAAAGAACACGGGAAGGGGTCCTGGGTGGCTCAGTCAGTTGAGCGTCCAACCCTTGATTTCCACTCAGGTCATGATCTCATGGTTCGTGGGTTCGAGCCCCATGTCAGGCTGACAGCTCAGAGCTTGGAGCCTGCTTTGGGTTCTGTGTCTCCCTCTCTCTCCTACCTCCCCCGCTCACACTCTGTCTCTCTAAAATGAATAAACATTAAAAAAATTTTTTTTCTTAAAGATTCTCTCTCCGGCCCCTCTCCCTGCTCATGCTCTCTCTCCTCTAAAAAAAACTAAAAGTAAAAACGAAAAAATGAAAGCACAGATAGATGAACTGAGAAATATACACTTGATATAATGGGGTGGGGAGGAAAGAGAATCGTAGAGCTCCATGTATAGCATTATTCCATTTTAGTCTTTTTTTTAAAAGTATTTATGCATCTCTACATGAATATGCATGTGTTTCTTGGAACATGCACAGAAAAACTCTGGAGGGTCACACAGCAGCCGGCTACCAGCACAAGTGAAATAGGGATGAGAAATGTGTGTGTTTTTATTCGATAACCAGTATGCAGTACTTTGGGAATTTCAAAAGGAAATAGTAAAAAACTCAACTGCTTCTTTTTCTTCCCAATTTTAAGAACTGGGAGAGTCTCTAAAGGTACACACTGCTAGAATTGTATATGAGTGAATTGATTTATGTGGATGACACAGAACCCTGTCCGATCATGCCCCACCTGTACTCCCTTTCCCCCTGACACCTGCTGTAAGGACCTTCATGGCGTTTACCACCACCAGACCATCTTTTTCTTGCTTGCTCATTGCCTGTTTCCCGTTGACCTTGCTCTCTCCTCCATCTCCAGCTCCTAAATGCACTTTGACCAGCAGAGGAATAGGAAGGTAACTTTAGAGTGTGTAATCTGAATCAGATTTCAACACAAATCAGAAACCTCTGGAGGTGTTGCTGCCCGAGGTATGACACTGTCAGAGAGGAAAAACTGTTCCTCTACTCTGTTGTGTGATGTCACTGGGGGCCTGCAAATTAACTGACGTAAGACAGATCGGCAAGCGAAACAAGACGAATTTTGTAATAGATACAATTATTGAATCATTATGTTATATCCCTGATATAACAAACAAACAAACAAGACAGATTTTCATTCATGCATGTAGGGAGTTCACAGAAAAACATGACCAAGGAGAGGAGAACTTGATAGAGAAAGGAGGGGGAGCAGTGCCCTTAGGAGACTCGATGGGAGTTTTGTGACAATTTCTATTGGTAAGAGTGCATCTTCCCTGGTTATGACAATTCGGGTTCCTTTAGGAGGTTCTACTTTTAGATAGATAAAGGAGTTTAGAGCAACAAAAAAATCTCATTCTCACATGCCTTCAGCTCCAAATAATTCTCGTGCCACCGTCCATATGGTGGACCCCCTTCAACATACAATGTTGCATCATAGGTGTGTATGCTTCTGTCCACCCAGCCAGCCCAGCGGCCTCAGGAACTGCATCTGACTCTTTTTGGAAGCCCCAGCACTGAGTTGGTGGCTGGAAGGCACTTAATGAGCATTGCTGCGTGCAGAACTTTTCGAAATAGCTCACACGGAAAGCAAACAAGAAGCCGGAGCTCTCTCCCCATCCAAGTCAAAGAACATCCCAAATTATTGACTCAACACATACATGTACATTTTTTTACTGGGCACGAACCTCAAACTCCAAAAGCGTACGTAATCGTTTCTAAAAGGTAAAAACTGGGGCACCGGGGTGGCTCAGTCGGTTGAGGGTCCAGGTCACAGACATGGTTTCGGCTCAGGTCGTGATCTCACGGTTCGTGGGATAGAGTCTCATGTTGGTTAGCACGTAGCCTGCTTGGGATTCTCTCTCCCTCCCCCTCTCTCTCTCTGCCCTTCTCCCCGGATCCCGCCCCCTCACCTGCTCTCTCAAAATAAAGAAACAAACTTTTTTTGAAAAAGGGTAAAGGGTGCCTGGGTGGCTCAGTCGGTTAAGCATCCGACTTTGGCTCAGGTCATGATCTCATGGTTCATGGGTTCGAGCCCCGAGTCGGGCTCTGTGCTGACAGTTCAAAGCCTGGAGCCTGTTTCAGATTCTGTGTCTCCCTCTCTGTGACCCTCCCCCGTTCATGCTCTGTCTCTCTCCGTCTCAAAAATAAATAAACGTTAAAAAAAATTTTTTTAAATAAATAAATAATAAAAAAATAAAAAAGGGTAAAAACTACCAATGTGGGTTCTTCATCTTTCTGGGCCACCGACCCTTCAGGAATTTAAAGTCGAATCCTTCCCCTCGAAAATGTGCACAGAGGTTGCGCCTGGGTGGCTCAGTCGGTTAAGCGTCCGACTTTGGCTCAGGTCATGATCTCACGGTTCGTGGGTTCGAGCCCCGCGCCGGGCTCTGTCCTGACAGCTCAGAGCCCGGAGCCTGCTTCGGATTCGCTCTCTCTTTCTCTCTCTCTCTCCCTCTCTCTCTGTCCCTCCCCCGTTCACGCTCTTTCCCTCTCAATTAATAAACATTAAAAATTTAAAAAAGAAAGAAAGAAAGAAAATGTGCACAGATGCGTCACATTTGTTTGCAGTTTGGGGCATTCCTCGAACCTCTAATTACAAGTTCCTTCGTGGGACTCCTGCCCAGATGAAAAACGGTGCTTCGCAGCAAACGGGACATAGTGTATATATATATATATATACTCTTCAGGGTGAATGAGAATAAATTAAACTCATAGTATAGGAAGCACCTGCCAAGATGTAAGCGCCTGCCTGGGGAGCTGGGATCTGTGGGTCTGGCAGTAGCAGTAAAAGCGTCTGTCCAGAGTGAGCCCAAGGACACCATTAGGATGGGACGAGGAGAGGGACCTTGGCCCTGCCTGCGGTGGCCCTTCTCCTGCCAGGAGCCTGTGCACAAGCATTAGCGAGGCCCGGGACGGCGTCCAATTGGGGCACTTTAATTGGAAAGTCACAGAAGCATCTTTGTCTTTGCTGAAGCATCTCTCTTCCCTGATCCAAAAATCCATTTGTTATGAATGGCATCTGTGCTGGATGTGTTCATCCTCAGCCTCGGGGGTTTTGATTGTTTTTCTTCTCTTTCGTTTTGATCCCACGCGGTCGCAAATCAGCTGAAAGATATTCTAAAAATCTCAAAAGGATCGACAGTGAGTTAATTTTCATTCGCCTGCCATCTGTGTACATACCGCCAAGCCCTTGGGGCACCAAGGGAGCGGCTGCAACCCCCAGGGTCTCCCTGCACAGCCAGCAACCCAGGGTGGAGCCGGTGTCATCTAGAAAATGTGTCCTTCCATTTCTCTCCTAAATCCAGCCGCTCTCAGCCTCCCCGGAGACTTTCTCAGCCCTCAAGGCCCCCGAGGTCTGCTCCGCTCGGGGGGTGGGGGTCCCGCCTTCCCTCCATGCCGCCTCCCCGGAGGGGTCCTCTGTGGGCTGGACAGGAATCTTCCATCAATGCTGCTTCAGCATGAGTTACCACATCGTCCTGGGCCGGGAATTAGGGCGAGGCAAGCAGGCACTCGTCCGGGGCACACAAATCAAGGAGGGGCTCAAACCTGAGTCATGCAGAGAAATCAGATTTTAAAACATCAAACTTAACACCAAAATCCACGATGAGCAAAATATCACAATTTTATTTATTTATTTATTTTTTTTTTTTGAGATTTTATTTTTAAGTGAGCTCTACACCCAACATGGGACTCAGACTTACAACCCCAGGATCAAGAGTTCACATGCTCCGCTGACTCAGCCAGCCAGGTGCCCAAATATCACAATTTCTCTTTTTATAAAGTTTTTTTTTTAGCTTGTGCCAGGTAGGGGCAGAGAGAGAGGGAGAAAGGCTTCCAAGCAGGCTCTGAGCTGGCACAGTGCAGAGCCCGACACGGGGCTCGAACTCATGAACTGTGAGATCATGACCTGAGCCGAAAGCAAGAGTCGGCAGCTCAGCCGACTGAGCCACGCAGGCGTCCCGCAAATGTCACAAACTCAGCTGCATCCAGGAGGTAACGGCCCACCTTTTCTGAGAAGTCCTTCCACGGGTGCTGTGGGCATGGCAGGCGGCGCTCAGAAGCTCCTCGGGGGGTGCGGCGGGGGAGCAGTTGGTCACCCCGGCATCTTGGCTTGGCCTGCCTGGTGCAAACCCTGAGTCAGCCATTCACTGGCGGAGCTGTCCCACCCGGCTCTAATGACCTGTGACTTTTTAGCTGCGTGTCCTCAACTACCCTCATCAAGGAGCAAGCTTTCAGTTTGGGGACCGCCCCTTGGGAGACCCAGTCAGCCAGTTACAAATCTCCCCAGTCTGGGGCCACCTGCGTGGCTCAGTCGGTTAAGCGTCCGACTTGATTTCGGCTCAGGTCATGATCTCACGATTCATGAGTTCGAACCCACGTCAAGCTCTGCACTGACATTGAGGAGCCTGCTTGGGATTCTCTCTCTCCCTCTTTCTCTGTTCCTCCCCCCACCTCTCAAAAGAAACAAATAAGCTTAAAAAAATAAAAATAAAAATAAGCCTACCCAGTCTGCATTGCCCTTCTAACCACCAGAATATCCTAGGGGCGCCTGGGTGACTCAGTTAAGCGTCTGACTTCGGCTCAGGTCATGATCTCGTGGTTCACGCGTTCAAGCCCCACGTCGGGCTCTGTGCTGACAGCTCAGAGCCTGGAGCCTGCTTCCTGTGTCTCCCTCTCTCTCTGTCCCTCCCTGCCCCAAATAAACATTAAAAAAAGAAAAAAGGAAAAGAATATGCTAACAGGCTCTGACAAATGCTGTGCTGAAATCCATCCTTTCCTTGGCAGTTTCCTGACCGTCAGGAAGCAATCAAACAAACAAGTAAGAGTAATCTAGGGAATTCTGATAAAAGAGGTCCAGGGACCTCGCTCCTAGGGAACCATGGAGTGTTTGCAGAAAATCAGAGAGATTTTCTACCCTTTTGTCTGGGAAATGCTCCCACACGCCCCCACGAGTGTGGGGTCGGGACATTTTGTAATTGGAACTCAAACTGCAATACAATGTAACGGCCACTCGGATTCTGCAGGCTGCTTTCTCCTTCCAGCTCCAAACCCCTTCTGGAGAGAATTACAATATCCAGCAGATAATGAAGACTTCGTGAGTCTCGTGCCTCAACCGGAAGCTGCTGCAGATTAAAAATTACATTCAGAATTTAAATTAATTTAATTAATTTAATTCTGTGCAGGGGTTACAAGTCATGGGTAGAGACCCTAGTTAAGGCGAAGCTCCTGGGACTAAGCTTAGTGTTGTGGCAGCCCGTTAAAATCCAAGGAAGGACAAGGTGAACTTCATCTTGGAGGAGCAGGATGCTAACTGGTTGGGGGCGAGAGCTGTCGGTCCCCCGGTGCCTCCGTTCACTAGCTGCGGCCTTGGGTGAGTCAACCAGCCTCTCTGTGCTTTGAGAAGTGGAGATGATCGCACGGAACCCATTCTTGGTCTTGTTGACAGGTAAGTGGGCCGTACCTGGCAGGTAATGAGGCCTCAGTAACATCCATCTATGATAGGTGGAGGGAGAAGTTTCTCGTTATCTTGAGGTCCTTGTGAAGCCCCACGGAAAGCCTACTCTCAGTGAATCACAAGGGGCCACCCTCTTCTGAAGAACTCAGCCCCTGCTTTTCCATCCGGAGCTCACACACTGCGTGCGTCCTCTGACCTGTCCTTCCTTGGCAGTGATGGGCATTTTGGAGTGGGCCGTCTGAGGGTTCTGCACACCTTTGCCCCTAGAAATGCCACCCGCCTAGCTGACAGGCATGATCCCTCCGCGTTGGCCACACCAACCGGGTTTCTCGGCCTCTAGAGTTGCAGTTGCCTGGGCCTCCATTTAAGTGACAACCTTAAGAACTCTGAGGAAAAGAGAGTGGGAACAGATAGGGATTAAAAAAAAAAAAAATCCCCCTAGAGACCTGCCCCTGCTGCTGTTGGAGATCTGGGCAGCTCCCAGGCCTTCGTTCCAGCTTTGAGAGATGATTCCCATGCTGATGAGAAAGCGCTACCTGGGGCTCTTACAGCTCAAGGCTGCCTCCTGAGGTTAGGATTATCGCATCATTTCAAAGACAAAGGAATTAAGGCTCCAAGTTAGAGACCCTTCCCTCTGTCCTTTAGGCTGATTTCCTCTTGCCGGTCTGGAGCCCCTTAAGTCCCCACGTGCTCTCCTTCATGGGCTCCTCCAAGGGGAACTCTGCTCAAAGGTGCCTGCTCCTTGCTTCCCCAATTTCCCTCGGTGGTTGTTGTTGTTTTTTTTAATGTTTGTTTATGCTGAGAGAGAGGGAGAGAGAGAACAAGCGGAGGAGGGGCAGACAGAGAGAATCCCAAGCTGGCTCCGCACTGTGAGTGCAGAGCCTGATACGGGGCTGGATCTCCGTGAGACCATGACCTGAGCTGACATCAAGAGTTGGATGCTCGGGGCGCCTGGGTGGCTCAGTCGGTTCAGCATCTGACTTCGGCTCAGGTCATGATCTCGTGGTCCGGGAGTTCGAGCCCCGCGTCAGGCTCTGTGCCGACAGCTCAGAGCCTGGAGCCTGTTTCGGATTCTGTGTCTCCCTCTCTCTCTGACCCTCCCCTGTTCATGCTCTGTCTCTCTCTGTCTCAAAAATAAATAAACGTTAAAAAAATTTTTTAAAAAAGTTGGATGCTCAACCGACTGGGCCACCCAGGTGCCCCTCCTGTGCATATTTTCAGTTGAGTCTATCTCCTCCTTCCTCCTCTCATCTGGGCACCCCTAAATACCCTCCTAGCAGTGACTTTGTTTAAAAACCACAGTGTGCTCCGTCTTCCTAAATCCGTGTCTTGCCCGATCCCTACTTCCTCCTGCTGATTTTGCGAAGTCACCCCTGAAGAAGGCAAAGGAGAGGGCTGTTGACAGCAGAAAGCCCTAAGACATGCCCTCAAAGCTACCACAAAAGTAGAGGGTTGACTGCGATTTACGATGAGGACATGTGGATTTCTTTCAGCGAAGGACTTGAAAGGGTGGTGAGTTGAGAATCAATCAAATGTCTAGGAAAAAAAATTGCAAGGGAAGAGTGGAATTTCCATCTCAAACTGGGTCAGCACTCATATACGTTGCTGGTGGAAGGGTCTGGAGGTACAGGTACTTTGGAAAACAGTTGAGGATGATCACATTCGTGAGCCACGTCTGGTTGTATGTCCAAGGTATGCATGCGTCTTGGAGAAACTTGCACCTGCACTCAGGAGACATTTGCAACAAGGTTCATCCCAGCGTTGTTGGTGCTAACAACTAAAAAAAGAACTAGGAAACCACCCAAATACCCATTGATTAAAAGCAAAAAGTGTGTTGTTATTCACACAATGGAATACTACATCCCTGAAAATGAGCCATCTATGATGGAGCTTACAGACGTCAAGCTGAGCCCCCCCAAATTGTAGCAAACGGCTACAATGTATGATGATATCTATGTCAAGTTCAAAAAATATTAAACAACTGTAAAGAGAAGCAAGGGAATAATAAGCACAAGAATGGTGGATCCTGGATAAGATGCTGCCCCGTCTGGGGCCAGAGAAGAATACACAGGGACATTAATGGCATCGCTGATGTCCCATTGCTTAAGCTGGTGATGGGTACCCAAACGTTAGTTATTCTTTTCTTTTATTATTCTTTACACCAGATACACTGTATGTATTCTTTGATATATGTGAACCACTTAGTAATAAACATGAAACCCTCATAGTCTGCTACGAGGAGAGGCCAATCACTCAGGACCCCTGCCGGTCCTCTGTTCTCCTCCGATCGCTTACCACCCTCAGGCCCCTTATCCAACCCTGAACTTTCTATCTGGCTACAGACCCGCCTTCTGAAAAAGGCAGGTCACTTTTGCAGCCGGCCAGCAGTTTTCAACTAGAGGCGCACGTATGTGCCACAGATGGAATCAGTAACCCAGGTGGGTCATAGGCTGCTGCAAGATTCACCTCCCCCCAATCCTAGTGTCACTCAGCAAATGTCTTTCAGGAGCTACCTGAAGTGCTTCAGGGTGGTCTTCTGATATCAGCCTTGGATGCTCTTATCCCCTCCCTGCCCACCACGAAGGTTGAGTGCTTTTGATATGGCGCCGCAGAAATTGCTCAACAAGCATTCGGTCAGTGATCAGTAATAACTAAATGCCCGTAACAAAGTAAATGCTCCTGCACTGGACCGGAGGCAAACGTGAGCCCCGCCTGCTAACAAAGCCTCAGGAGCTGTGGAGACCGGGAGGGCATTTGGCAGCCTGTGGATCTGGGGAAAGATGTGAGGGCATCTCTACCAATCATTAACATTTGAGCTGCAATTTGAGGTCGAGGTGCTGGCTCAGAACGCTATGCTGTGGCCTCTAAAAATCTTGCAACAGCAGCTGAGATCAGGTTCTGCATTTGATTTCCTGCTAGATTCATTGGGTCTGGCCAGAGAGCCTTGTCTTTCTATCTTTATCGCTCTAACCATGTTAATGTAAAATAAGAGAGATTGTTTTGGAGCCCTTTCAGGGCCACGCCTTAGAATTGCTCTGAATATGAGCTCTATGAGTCTGATTTCCGTAGTTATAAATGCTGAGGAGTTGTTGGCTGTTGATTTAGCTGCTGAGTCATGGGGCCCGGATCTAGGTTTTAAGCAGTCTGAAACATCCAGTGTATTGGTGAAATCACAAACTCTGCTTGCAGAATTCACATAATTCTTTAGGAAACATTTTGCAATTTCCTTGTTTTTTTAAGCTGACTTTAATCCTAAAATTCTTGCTTAGCCAATGGGAAACACAATACTGTGCACCAGTGCCTTGGAAACCTAAGCCAGTAGCTCAGGGGATAAAAATGTTAGGAGTGAAGGAAGAAAAGAGGGTTTTGCAACTGGCCAAAAGAAATATTAAATTCGAACACACATTTGAGTCTCTACCTGCAAGGCAATGCAGAAAACAGAGATACGTGACATTTTAGCTCTCAGATTTACAGACCAAGAAGGCGGCTGACAAATACAAACTTAACGATAACAGAAAATGAAGTAATTGCCTTAGCTCTTCCTTGGACGAGGGGAATGTGCTACGGGGCTGATTCTAAATGGGTAGCAGTTCTTTCTTGATCAGAAAGGTGAAATCGCTGCACCCACACTTCCCTGTTTTTCATTTGCCAGACTACCGTGGAATACCGCCTGCTTTGAGCTTCGAGAACTCCCCCGGGTCCGTGTGAAATTCCAGTCCCAAATCGTAACACCTACGGTTCACAGGTATCGGGGGGAGAAAGGGAGGAACACGAAGTCTCCTTTGCAGATGCAACATTAAGAGCTAAAGGCCGAAGGACCACAGGGGACGCACGTGGAGGAGCGCCTGGCACGTAGGAAGTGCTCAAAAGGCATCAGCTCCAACTGGGGGGAAGTTAACTTCCTTTCGGCCACGTCGCCTGATACCCTTTGTCTGACCGACGCACAAGAACAAAACGACCGGGTCACCGCGGCAGGCGGGCGGCCAGACGCGCAGCACGCAAGCGCGGGCGGGCGCACGTGGCCCCCAACACCGGGCCCCGAGGCCGCGCAGCAAACCCGGCCTGGGAGCAGGGTCGAGGCCGCCAACGTCTCCAGGCCGACCCGGTCTCCTGCACCCCGCTGCGGAGCGGGGCAGGCCGGGAAGGGGGGGGGTGGGGAGGGCAGCGCAGGTCGTCGCCAAGGTCGTGGGCCGGACGTGCGGCGCCGGAGCGACGCTGCGTGCGTGCGGGACTCGGAGTACGTGACGGAACCCCGAACCCTCATGCCGGCCGCCCCACCCCGCCCCTCCCCGGGGCCCCGGCACCGCAGACCCCGCTCGGCCAGAGGTCCCAGCGCGGGGCGGGAGTGGAGGGCGTCGGGACGGGGGCCGGCCCGCACCCCTACACAGCCATGGGGAAGTCGGGGTCCCCCCGGCCCCACTCTGCTCCCCGTCCTGAGGAGTCGCTTCCCCCTCCGGGCCGCAGCGGCCGCTGCAGTCCCGCCCCCTCCAGGGAGGTGCGGGCCCGAATGACGGCACGCCAGGCCAATGACGAGGCGCCGTGGCGGGGGCGGGCCGGGGGGCGGGGGAAGTGGGCGGGGCCTCGAGGAGCTGGGCAGGAAGTCGGGGCAGGCAGCGCGGAGACCCGCTTAGAGCATTCGGCGCGCTGAGACCTTGCGGCTTATCCTCGCGCTCGGTGTCTGCGGCACCCTCTGCTTCTTTCTCGGGCAGCGCTATCCGGCGGTCAGGTAGGGGCTCGGGGAAGGGCTGCCGAGCCGGCGCCCAGACCTCGGGGGGGCCCTGCCCTTGAGTCCGGCGGGGACGTGGAAGGGGCGGGTCGGCACGTGCGAGCCGGCCTCCGGGACCAGGGGCGCGGCGCCGGGCTTTGCCCGGGGCGGGGGCAGGATCTGATTAGCCAGCGATTATGGACTCAGGGGGCCTCTTAACCTGCGGGAGCTCGGGAGTAGGACGCCGCAGGCGTGGAGGGTGCAGGGCTTTGGGGAAGACGCGGGCCTAACTCCGGTGCTCATTAGCGCCAGGCCTTTCCTAAAATGGAGGAAGGGGCAGGGACGGGAGAGATGCCCAGGAAGCCGCGATCCCCTCCCCCCACCAGCAGCCCCTGCTCCCGGCTGGGGGCCCTCGGCCTGCAGTCGGGCGGCTGGGGGACGGAAGGAGCAGCGACTAATGAATGGAACTTCAGAAAGTCCTTATTCTTAAGGAGGCGGCGGCAGAACCGTTGCATAAAGGGGAAAGCCCTCCAGGCGACCTCGCCCAGGTCAGGCCGGAGCTGCTCCCGCTGCCCGGCCTGGCCACTCGCAGTCGGCCCCCGATCTGACATAGAAAGGATGTCTTTTTACGAAAACTTCCTGTTCGTTTTCCCCCTACAATGTGGGCTTCCCTCTGGGTGGTGTGGCCCGTCGGTGACTCGCAGCCGAGGACACACGTCGGCCCTTGACCGCCCGGTCCACACGTGCTGCCCTGGACCGGGGTCCAGGCCGATGAGCTGTGGAGACCAGCCCTCCTTGCTGTCTCTGCTTATTGAACGTTAATGACTGCAGGAATAGTTTCCTATCCAATTTAAATTTAATTTTATTTTCACACCCTGAAATAAGTTGAATACTTTGTCTTAATGTCTCTAACATGAAACAAAAAATGAGATCTTACAACTGCCTGAGGACATAGTGTAATAAAGATGTGTTTAAAAGTGCATCTGTCTCTCCCTCTCTCTGCCCCTCCTCCACTCTCTCCCAAAATAAATACACATTTAAAAAATAAAAGCGCATCTAAAACCTATAAAGTGAGGCTGGTAGCCTCGGGTGGGGGGAGATTGACAGCAAAGTGCCTGAGGGGACTCTTTTGTCTGGTGGTGGCACTCATACACAGGTATAATTTGCCAAAACTCGGACTTAACCAAAAGCATGAAGCTAAAAAATACGTGTAAACGAATTTGCCTTTTTGTAAGATAATAAAAACTATATGCCTTTTTTTGTTGGCTAATGAATAAAACTCCATTGTTAACCTAGACAGCGAAGCCACAGGAGTGACTTCAGTGTCTAATTTTGAAACATAAAAAAGAAAGATGCCATTTGCTGCTTCAGAACATTCCAGGCAAGATACTGGAGAGGAGCCCAGCTAGATAATGGCTCTGAACACTCGCCCAATTCCACTAGGCCTCTTTCAGTCCTAGAAGTTCATTTCTTCCTTGGGAGCCCCTGGAGGGGAAGGTGAGAGAGGGCTTTCTTTGAGGATCTGGTATTTGCTGTTTGTGGCAGATCTTTTGTTTGTTTGTGCTTTCAAAGAAGGCCTCTTCCCATGGAGTATCTTAGCATTCAAAGATAGAATCTGGGGGGGGGGGGGCGGCTGGCTGGCTCAGAGCATGTGACTCAATCTCAGGGTGATGAGCTCAGGCCCCACAATGGGCATGGAGCCTACTTTAGAAAATTAAAAAAAAATTTTTTTTTAGAAGAAGCAAAAATAGAATCTTTATTCTTTCAACTTAGGACATTTCCTAAGTGAGTTTTTTTGAATGGGTAAAATGCCTGTTGAAAGAAATACTAATTAGATGTCACTGTGCGTCCGGTCTTGGTAAAGATCCAAGTACGATGAAGCATGAAACGGGCAATGGCAAAGATTGTGCACAGACCAAGGACACTCCTGGCCTCAAAATTTCTGAGCATCCCATATCCAGCAGTTGAACATCTTACTGCCTATGTCCCTAGCTAGTCACTGGTCCACTACAAATCAGGTTTTCCTCCTCGGATCACATCAGGGTTGTTGGTTTTTTTGTTTGTTTTTTGCCCTGGGTGGGTTTGCTCACGACCTTCACGTCCCCTTGGTCCTTACTTGGTCCTTCCATTCCCACGCCAGCCCTCGTTGGGAACTGTTGACAATAACCCGTTTCAGACCGCCTCCTCCTCTGCTGTCCCGCATGCCGGCAGCACATGAATCTTTCCGGTGGTTTTGGGTTCTCCCTGGCGCACATTTTCTGGCTTTCTTTGCTTAGAGGACAAGCCCTGGGCTGCTGGGGTTTTTGAGGCCCTGCAGAGCTGGGTCCAGCAGGCTTCCCGACTCTTGTCAGCCTTGCATTCAATATCTGTCCGGTACCAATTCTTCCTTTCTAGTCCAGGAACCCTCAGAAGTGATTCTTCAAATGAATGACCCAAAACTGCATTATGGTTTATGGAAAATATGAACTGTGTTTCCCCACAGAAAGTCACCATGTCTATCCTCAAGGTGCATGCCAGAGAGATCTTCGACTCTCGTGGGAATCCCACCGTCGAGGTGGACCTCTATACCTCCAAAGGTACGTGGGCCTTCCTTTCCGCAGTTCTGCTACCACACTCCCCCCTCCCCCCCTTTTTTTAATTAAGCGACAGAGCCTTAGGTAAGAAAAGGTGGGTCGTGAAAGCCTTCTGTCTGATCCCCATGTGCTGTTAGGTCGCGGTTCCTGACTGGGAGGAGGGGGGGAGGGTTGCCAGACATGGGGTCCTTGTCCTGCTGCTTCTTGGTATTTAAAACAGAAAGCAGGCTGGTTCCTAGGTCAGTGAGGAGAAGAAAGGCCATTCCTCGTCCTTAAAAGGGCCCATCGCTCGTTTGCTTCTTAGTTTGCTGTCACCAGCATGGCAGGTCTGATGTGACGGAGCTTTGTCCACGAAAAGGAAAGATCAGAGGAGTGCAAGTGTATGTGAAGCCTTCTCTTTGTTTCCAGAAATCACTCTTAGACCAAGGGTTGGGGACAGCTCTTAACATTTGGGTGTTGGGCCATTCCATAGGCTCGTGTTTTCTGCCTAGCTGTAAGTCCTCCCTGGAGGGATTTGCCCACGTGGGAAAAATGGAGGCTTCTTTTCTTATGTTTCTTTTCAGAGCGCCCGCAAGTGGGGAGAAGGGGAGAGAGAATCCCAAGCAGGCTCCACACTCTGCGTGGAGCCTGACGCGGGTCTCGATCTCACAAAACTGAGATCATGCCCCGAGCCAAAATCAAGAGTCAGCCGGTCAGCCGACTGAGCCACCCAGGCGCCCCTTAAATGGAGACTCTTAAAAGCTTTTGGCGGTTTTTAACTTTAAGGAAATTTGGTGTGTTCCGTCCAGCAATGTCTGAGCTGTTTCCAAATGGACCTTGGGTGGGGTCGGAAAAGGAGCCTCAGGCAGAATCACCCGGCGGCGCTGAGCGCACAGACCTGCCGCTCAGAGCTGAGTCATGGTCTGTAGAAACCCCGGCCCTTCCCTTCCTGCCCTGCCCGCGGTTCCTTGCGGTGGCGGGTGCTGTCGGCACAGGGTTTCTTCACAGCACGTGCTTCATGCCAAATACCCCAGGGTTCGAGGAGACTGCTGGGAATTTCCTCGCGGCTGGCAAGGCTGGCTTGCTCACAGCGTGGAACTTTCCATTTGGAAGTTAACGGACTTTAACCAACAGTGCAAACAGGATTCAAGATACTAGAAGATTGTTGGGGGGGGGGGGGGGGAGCATTCTCTCTGAAACACTTTAAAATGACCAAATATTTTTTTGAAATTTAAACGAACGGAAAGTTTTCTCTTGTGTGTCTGTTGATGCTTTTCAAAGACGGGAAATAGTGGAATTGTGAAGAGCCTTTCATCACTTTTTTTTTTTTTTTATTTACTTTTAAGAGCAGTTTTAGGTTCACAGCAAAATCCAGCAAAAGGTACAGACAGCACAGGCCCCCTGTCCTCACACGTGCACAGCATCCCCCACCGGAGTGGGACATTTGTTAACATTGGAACCTGCATTGGCCCATCGTCGCCCAGAGCCCATAGTTACATCAGGGTCACTTGCTTGTTTTCGAGGCTCCTTCACCTCGTCCAGTGCCTGGTGGGGACCTAGAAAGCCAGGGCCCGTGTCAAGAGACCACGTGTCCTGCACACGCCGTCACTGCAGTGACGCAGGCAGACTAACGGACCGTTTATTTAAAATGCCTGCTTGATTTTTTTTTTTCTTTGTTCCTTTGCCTTCTCATATCTCAGGTGGGGAAATCCCTTACGGTTTCAAGTAGTTGCTAGAGGCCGCCTTCACTTCCTGCTCCCCTGAACCTGTCTGCCTGCAGTGCCAGATCCCTGCAGTGTCTTTCTTAACAGCGTCCTTTTCCAAGATCAGCTACGTTTATGCTCCGTAGTGTAGGTCTAGCCAGACGGCCGGGTCCCGTGTCCCCAGGATGGCATAGCGTGGTGCTTGATTGCGTTCCAGTGTTCCCAGGCTCGTACCTGTACTGTCCTTATTTTTTATATCTCCGTATGTTTTTATTGGTTACGCGTGGAAATGATCATCTTTTCGATATAGTGGATTAAAGAATATATTAATTTCTCTTGGTTTTACAAGTTTATTTGTTTCTTTTTAGAGGTGGGGGGGGAGAGAGAGAGAGAGAGAGAGAGATGAATCTCAAGAAGGTGTCACACTATCAGCCCAACGCGGGGCTCGAACTCACAAACCGTGAGATCATGACCCCAGCCGAATCAGATGCTTAACCAACTCAGCCACCCAGGCGCCCCTTGGTTTTACTTTCCAACTTCAGTGTAGCTACTAGAAGATCTTAAACCTCATAAGTGGCTTGCATCGAATTTCTGTGGGGCGGTGCCCCCGGGGGGTGGTCACAGACCAGCTGCAGGACACGAACGGGGAGCTTGTTAGAGATACAGGCACAGAGTCTTAGACCTCCCGTTTCAGAACCCGCATCTTAACAAGGTTGCCAGGTGATCGTTTGCGCACAGGAACATCTGAGAAGCTCTGCTTGAAAACTTTTTCTTGAAACTAGAGAGATTCACCAGCTTTGCCATAGGATCCTCGTTGGAGAATGGTCCCCACGTGAAGGGCAGGAGAGACCGACCATCTGAGTCCCCCAGGTGGTGGAAGGACGTGTTTCCCGATGGCTGCCATCTGTGAGTGGGTGGGACTCCGCAAGGGCTGGGACTGTGTCTCTCAGTCACGATTTCTTCCTCCCTCAACGTCCAGGTCTCTTCAGAGCCGCTGTGCCCAGTGGTGCCTCAACTGGTATCTACGAGGCCCTCGAGCTCCGGGACAATGACAAGACACGCTACATGGGCAAAGGTAAGAACCCCTGCCTGCCTCTGGAGCGTGGCTGCGTGCCTCGTCCACGCCTCCAGCCCCTGCTCCCGGCCTGTCACAGCCTCCCCACTCTCCACGTTCCTTGTATTTGAGGATGGCACACCCTGATGTGGCCCATGGTGTTGATGGTGAGGATGTACTCTGTGCCTGGGGGAGCTGGGAGGGTTGGCATGTTGATTCCAGCCTTCCTAAACCTGTGAGCTCAGGGGCAAGAGTCTTATGCTCATTTGTACTGCACTTGGCCCAATCTGGAAAATTCCTGCTTAGGGAACTGTAGCGCAAGAGCCTTGCCGTGCTCCCAGGAGGGCTCCGCGGGCCTTCCAGACCATCAACCCTCTCCAAGGGGCTAGTCTCGGTAGAGTGTGTGGAAGGCCCGGCTAATGGCTCACCTACAGACCAGTCCTGGCAGCTTGATCTTTCTGTTGGGGGATTCACGGACCTGGCAAAGCCAGCCTCTGCTGGGCTGTGCGCAGATCGACCTATTACTGTCTTGCAAAGTTCGCCTTACCGTAGACAGAATCTGTGTGGCCAAATCACAGAACAGCAGCTGGGGCCTAGACCATGCGTTCTCAACAGGGCAGTATCGCCCCAGGGGTAGGAACTGGTTCTTGGGGGAGGCAAAAAAATTAAAAAAAAAAAAAAAATCCTACAATGTTACTTTGTTTTATGGTCCTCCAAAGGGCCACAGTATATAAATGGGAGTATAGCATATCTGTGGCATTAAATTTTCAGAGAAGGGCAATTCAGGAAAAGGTCTGAAAAGACTGCAGGGGAGGGGTGGTGATGGAGTGAGCTAGGGAAGTCCGCAGCCGGTGCTCCGGGGATTATCTCCCACGGGTTCCCGCTGCTCCCGGCTCAGGCGGATGCTGGTCCCAAGCAGGCCTTGCAGCACCTCGACTGTAATGAGGGTGAACCCGTGGTCCCGAGGACTCTTCCTGCCTTCCTGTCTCCTCTCTTTTCTCTCATTCCCTGTCCTTCACAGCCTGTTCTCTTCTGAGTCTGTCTTTTTTCCTTCTCTGTCAATCTCTACTGGTCAGGTGTCTCCAGACCCGTTAAGTATATTAATGAGTTCCTGGCACCAGCCTTGTGCACACAGGTAATACACGGGGCATCCTTTAGTGTCTGCGGCTGGTTCCCAGTGCATGGTCTTGCCAACTAACTTTATCCCTTCAGACATTCTGAGATGGTTGCTCTGTGTGTGGCTCTAATCCTTGGGGGTCCTAGGTAAGAGCACTCAGACTGGGCCAGAAAATACCCCAATCTTGGGGGGACAGAAATGGGGATTTGAAAGCGGTCCCGTTTAAGGTCTCTGGGCGGGCTTCTGAATATCTGGGTTAATATCCTTGGTGGTTCGCTCAGTGCTGCTCACGCCTGTTTTTCATTAATGCCGGTAATTTGATTTGATTGTTCCTTCTAGGTGTCTCAAAGGCTGTTGAGCACATCAATAAAACTATTGCACCTGCCCTGATTAGCAAGGTAGGACCTGCCTCCTGATAACTAATGTATTAATGCCATCAGAGCGTCTCCCAGGCCAGTGGGCTTTCCTGGTTATGGAAGAGCTTATTCTGAGAGCTAAAGGAGCCCATTGGATTCCCTGTCCTGCATGAGAATGACCTCACCTTTACTAATCCAGCCCCTGCCTGCGTCCACACCTAACAGCGCATGGAATTGGATCAGGGCGACGGGAGACCGTCTCATGATTTTTCCCTCCAACTATCTTGACCTTTGGGAAGTTAAGATCCAGATTTTAAGAGTGGCTCTTGGGTGTTGAGCAGAGTATCCACGGTGACCGACTATTTTTCACGAACCGTGGAATTATTTACTTTATTTTTACTGGCTTTTTGTTTAAACAACAGAGCTCTGGTTGAATAAAATTTGACTTGGAACCTCAGAGTGTCGTAAAAGTAGGGTGAAGTAAGGAGGGGACCCACCAGCCCAACCCACTCCTGCCTCAGCCCCGCCCCGCCCCAACTCCCGTGGCACTGGCAAGGGCAAGAAGGATTTAAAAGCCTTTGGCTAGGGAAGCCTTCTCAGGCCTGGAGCCAACTGCAGCGGCCCGCCCGTGCCTCCCCGGCGTGTGCCTCCCCTCCTTGAACTCATCCTGTTCCCCAGGGGCGCACAGGCTCCTCTGTTGTTTGTCCCCGGCTGGCTTACCTCGGCCTGGCCTTCGCGGGCCTTGTTCATGGGTCCCCAGACGGTTTCTCGTGGCTGCTCTGCCAGCTCACGTGCTCCGACCCGGCCTCCCGGGCACCTCCACGCACCCCTTCGTTCTTTGTGCCCGGGTGCCCTTACCTGGTGTGACTAACGTAGTGAGAGGGCTCTCCTGGGCATCTCTCTTCCCTCTGGGGAAAGGAAGCCGTCTTCACACTCTTCCTGGCGGGGGTCTACCTGGAGCCGTCCTGCGTGGCTGACGGCTGACTTTGGCCAAACGTGCTTTGTGAAAACAGCAAAAGATACCAAGTTACTGACGTGGCATGATGCAGTAATACGTGGTTTTCCTTTCGTATTTTAATTTCTATACAAAGCACTTTATAAATAAAATCAGAGATTTTTATTAATTATGAAGTTTTTAAAGTAGTGCTAACTTTTAGTAAATTGTTTTAAGCCAGCTTTTAGGACACCAGTGTTTTGGGTTTTTTTTTTTTTTTTGCTTTTTTTTTTTTTTTGCTTTTTTGTTTGAAGTAATCTCTGTACCCAGTGTGGGGTTCACACCCACAACCTCGAGATCCAGAGTTGCATGCTCTGTTGGCTGAGCCAGCCAGGTGTCCCTTTAAGACACCAGTTTTGGGGCACCTGGGTGCTTCAGTTTGTTGGGCATCCGACTTTGGCTCAGGTCATGGTTTTGCGGTTCGTGGGTTCGAGCCCCGTGTCGGGCTCTGTGCTGACCGCTCAGAGCCCGGAGCCTGCTTCGGATTCTGTGTCTCCCTCTCTCTCCGCCCCTCCCCTGCTCATGTTCTGTCTTTCTCTCAATAATAAACATTAAAAAAAAAAAAAAAAAGACACCAGTTTTATTACTTTATACTGGAAACACTCATTTTGATCAGTCATCAAGCATTTTGCGGAATGATTGGACTACCTACTTGCAAAAGTCCTATCGCCCTCGAGAATGTGAAGTTTGCCGTCACTGAGGGTACCCAAGAGGGGTGGTCCTGTCACTTAACCTTCGAGGACCACAGCTCGTTGGCCTGAACAGAGTTCTGTTATTTATTGCCCCCCAAAATTGCACTACTTAGCACGGTCCGGGCAGCTCTCTGCCTTACACAGGATGTAATTTCGGACTCCCCAGGTAGACCAACCTCTGTGACACCAGGTCCGCATCTCGGGCAGTTGATCGTTGGCTCCCTAGTGCTTGGAGAAACGTCTGAGAATGCGAAACCAAGCAAAAGGCGGTTTTGTGACTCCCAGGTTCTTGTTTCCTGCCCCCACCCCTTTTTTGCCTCCCATACAAATGCATAGCATAGAACTGGTTCAGGATTGGCACAGTTCCAAAGTTGTCTGGCTTCCGGGGAGGGGAGTGACCACGCTCCCCCAAGTGGCTGACCCTCCCTTCTCCCCACAGAAACTGAGCGTTGTGGAGCAGGAGAAGATTGACAAACTGATGATCGAGATGGACGGGACAGAAAATAAATGTGAGTGACGGGGGTGGAGTCGGCCGGCCTCCCAAAGACCTTCCGACCCTCTGAGGGTCACCATGTGTGACCGAGGACTGTGCAGCATGATCATCTGCGGGCTCTGCGGGGCCCATCAGCTCACCATAATAAAACCTGTTCTGGGGGTGTCTGGGTGGCTTAGTTAAGCATCGGATGCTTAATCTCAGGGTCGTGAGTTCAAGCCCTACGTTAGGCTCTGCACTGGGCATGAGGCCTACCAAAAAAACCAAACACGTTTGTAGATATTAGGAGAAATATCAGGTGACAGCTTGTGCGTGGGGTTACTTCAAAGAGGCTTCTGCTTTGTAGTGATTGAGGCAGTTTGTGGAATTTGCCAGAGTTCCATAGATCAGAGAAAGGGCTTTCTCTTCTGGGGAGAGAGCAGATGAATCCTCACGGCGTGCCGTCATGTTCCTGGGTCGGACGCCGGAAGTAGGTGCAGTAGAGAGGAATGGTTCTGGATCCAGGCCGGGTGCGCTCCCGTGTCGGAGTGCGGGCCAGAAGGCTGGCAGGAGAAGGGTTAAGGGTTACGGGTAAGAAACTGCTTCATTGAACTCTTCTGTTCCAGCTAAATTTGGTGCAAACGCCATCCTGGGAGTGTCCCTGGCGGTCTGCAAGGCGGGGGCCGTTGAGAAGGGGGTGCCTCTGTACCGCCACATTGCCGACCTGGCTGGCAATGCTGAAGTCATCCTGCCGGTTCCGGTGAGTGGCTTTGAACTTCCCAAGTGAGGAGCTGGGAGTACTTGCCGGTGGGGACCTGAGGCCTCCCACCACTCGATCTCATCCACATGTGACTGTCCCAGCTCCGTGGGTACAGGCCAGCTCTGGAGGTCTCCACTGCGAACACCTGCCCTTTGCTAAGAGTGACCCTGAGCTGGGGACTCCACCCCCCCCCCCGTGCTCCACGTCCTTCCTTGCCGACGGGATGAAAATCCCACTGGCCTTGTTGGGTCGGGGGTGTTCGCTGAGGTAGCAGCCAGTCCGGGACAGCAGGTGCGCCTGGTGGCGGTTCCTGAGGCGTCAGGGGAGACCTGGTGAGCGTGTCCTGGCTGCGAGGGGGCTGCTTGCTGGGATTGTCTGGGCCGGATGCTGCATCTGCCTGTCTCTCCCCAGGCTTTCAACGTCATCAACGGCGGTTCTCACGCCGGCAACAAGCTGGCCATGCAAGAGTTCATGATCCTCCCCGTTGGTGCCGCCAACTTCAGGGAAGCTATGCGCATCGGTGCGGAGGTTTACCACAACCTGAAGAACGTCATCAAGGAGAAATACGGAAAAGACGCCACCAACGTGGGGGACGAAGGCGGCTTTGCCCCTAACATCCTGGAGAACAAAGAAGGTACGGGCCCCGGAGGGGTCCCCGGGCGCACAGCACCTGCCCGCACCTGCTGCTCGGGGCCGTCGCTCTTTCCACCTTTCATGCGCCTGCGAGCGACTGCGAGCGAGCGGAGTTCCGGGAAGGGGGTGGGAGCCGGGCCTCTATTTTGTAAAGTAACAAGGAATCTCCTTGCTAATTTGGCTTCTGAGCAGCCCGGTTAGTCTGAAGCAGGCTCGGCCGTGGGGCACGGGCTCACCGTACAGCTTACTCCTGCCATCGCACCACGTCGCGATGGCAGAGGTTCGAAGTCCGCTCCGTGTTCGGGCTGCTGTCTGCCCCACGCCGGGACCAGCGGCCGCCTCGGCTCGTTCCACCACGGGAGCCTCACGTGGCGTCGTTTGGCCTTGAGTCCTTAGGCACAGAGTGAAATGGAAGCGTTGAGTAGGGCGCAGAGAGTCTCGGGACAAGACAGCTTTTGGTTTTAGGAGGGAAGGAGGAGGCTTCAGCCACGTTTTGTCGCCTTCAGCGGCAGCTAGCGAAAGAAAAGAGTGGCCGTCCTGCCCTTTGGGTCAGTTATGCGAAATGCTAATGTTCGGCCATTCGGACCTATAAAAAATGATCCTCTCACGGTTTAACGTGGTAGTTTGGAGATGCGTGGTGTGGAACAGGTGCCGAATGTCTCTGTCCGCTTCCGTCCAGGCAGCACTGCCACGTGAGGCAGAGCAGAGCCTGGGCTGGGGTCACCCTCGCCGTCCCGGGCCCTTGGTCCACTGGGCTCCCTCTCGGATCCCAGCCTTTCGGCACTGTTGAGAACCCGTTCCTTGGGACGGCGGATCTCAGCCGGGCGCCGTCACTGCGTCTTGGCCAGCACAGCTGTTCCTGGGTGCTAAATTTGGGAGCGTCTGTCCGTGAGAACGCCTCGTAGAGTGGAGACTGAATTTCTCACTCGGTTATCTGCCGGGGCCCTGACCGACGGTTTCTTGCTCCAAAGCAGAAAAAAGTTAACTGGAATCACTGAAATGGAGGGCTGGGGCCAGAGCATCTCGTGGTCTTCCTGTTAGGGTGCCCATTTGGCAGGGGTCACAGGGACGTTTTCGCTCCACCTGCCTGGTTTCCGATGTTGTCGCCACCCTCTCTTCCCAGCTCTGGAGCTGCTGAAGAACGCCATCGGGAAAGCCGGCTACACCGACAAGGTCGTCATCGGCATGGACGTGGCCGCTTCTGAGTTCTTCAGGTCGGGGAAGTATGACCTGGACTTCAAGTCTCCCGATGACCCCAGCAGGTACATCACACCCGACGAGCTGGCCAACCTGTACAAGTCCTTCATCAGGGACTACCCAGGTGAGTGCTCGGGGCGGCCCCTTCTCCGGCCACTGCCTGCAGCGCTCTGCCGGCTGGTGGCGGGGCTCCCGGGAAAGTGCGTGGGGCACCTGCGCCCCCACCTCCCTGGGGGAGGGCCTCACGGAGGTGCCGGTGCAGCAGGCGAGTCGGGAGGTGGGTCCGGGATGCCAGCCGGGCACTGACGTGTGCTAGGTCGTTTGCAAAGTGTCGGGGCTTCTGCCCCTGTCACCACAGCCACCTGAGCAGATGCGGTCCTGGCTCCCTTGCACAGGTGGGAGCGAGCCTTGAAAACCCGACCTGCGGTGTTTTCCGCCCACTGCGAACCCGCGCTCTTCCGGGCACCGTTAATGCCGGTTCACGCGGGAGGGAAACTGAGGCACAGAGCGGGTCAGTGATGTGCCCAAGGGCGGTCAGCAAATGTTGGAGCGCAAATCAGACCAGGAAGTCCGTGCGTGAACTCAAAGCTAAAAAACGTGCCCAGGGTGGAGCCGAGACCAGCCCAGCCCTTGGCTTCCTGAGCCCACCGCTGTATGCTCAATGGCACTAAACTCAAGCCACCCTGGGCAGGGAAGTGTCCCACTTAGCAGCTCTGGGGTCCCAGGACTACAGCTGACTTGCCTGTCACAGGAGTCGGTGGGTAGGCAGAGTGTCTCCAGGGCTGGGTCGGGGAGCCGGTCCTGTCCCGCATGGGAGAGGGGTGAGGCCAGGCAAGCAGCGAGCCGGGAGGGGAAGGAGGCTCGGTTGCCCTTCAGCACTGGGGTCTCCCCGGCAAAACCTGGCTCTCGTTTCCCCAGTGGTGTCCATCGAAGATCCCTTCGACCAGGATGACTGGGAAGCTTGGCAGAAGTTCACTGCCAGCGCCGGCATCCAGGTGGTGGGGGATGATCTCACCGTGACCAACCCGAAGCGGATTTCCAAGGCCGTGAACGAGAGGTCGTGCAACTGCCTCCTGCTCAAAGTGAACCAGATCGGCTCCGTGACCGAGTCCCTCCAGGCGTGAGTGTCCCCGGGGGGGTCAGCTGTCAGGGAGCGAGGCACAGAGTCTCAGCCAGAGCTTCCGGCTGGAACTATAACGGGCTTCCGGTGGGCGTCCCGGGTGGCTTCTGGATGAGCCGTGGCACCAGGGGGCTCGGGTGTCGGGCCGCTGTGGCCCGGGCCTGACCCCTTTGTGGCTCCAGGCTCGTGACTTCATTTTACATGGAGAATATCGGTCACAGGTGCGGTCAGGAGAACAAGTCTGTCCGCCCAAGGAGGCTAGACCCTATTTTGTAAACGTGACCTAGAGGGCTGAGAAGGTCCTCAGGACTCTGTGACTGGAGAGAAAGGTGGGAGTTCTCGTCACCCCCAGGAGTTGAGAGCTTGGTGGCAGCTCCTGGCTCCGAGCCCTCCCGCGGGCTTCAGGAGGGGCTGCCGTCACAACCATCTGGGTTGTTTCCTGACTTCAGGTGCAAGCTGGCCCAGTCCAACGGGTGGGGCGTCATGGTGTCGCATCGCTCCGGGGAGACCGAGGATACCTTCATCGCTGACCTGGTGGTGGGACTTTGCACTGGGCAGGTAAAGAGCTTCTCTGATCTCAGCTGCCCGAGCACAAGCAGGAAGGGCGGAGGCGGACGGGGTCCCGGATGCCCCTTCATCCCCTGGTTCCTAGGGTCAGAAATCCCGCCCAGAACGCCCACGAAGATTGAGAGTGCACGGCAAGCGCACGTGACCTTTCCTTTCCCTTTCTAGATCAAGACAGGTGCACCTTGCCGTTCTGAGCGCCTGGCCAAGTACAACCAGATCCTCAGGTAAAGAGGAAGCCCGGGGGCACTGGGAGCTCTTGGCTCTGCGGGGCGGGGGGCCCGTGTCAGGTCGCCCGTGTCGGGTCGTGGGTGACTCGGGCGGAGAACCTTGCCCCTTGGCCCCAAGGCTGGAGCCGGTCCCGTGCTGCCACCTTCTGGTGGAGGAGGGAACAGGCTCCCCCTTCAGACAATCACAAAGCCGTTAGAGCTGAGAGAGATCCCCAGCGGATATGTCGTTCAGCACCTGTGTTTTGTGGACGGGAAACCGGGGCTCAGTGAAGAAGGAAATTCAGGGCGACAGGAAGGTTTCCACTGTTCAGTGCTTCTGGATATCTGGTCCCTTTTTATCATAACGTGTCCGTGGAAACCTCCTTAACGTGGAGACTTGCCTCCTTTTTTGTCCCTTTTGTTAGTCTCGCAGGAAAAGAAACCTCTCTTTCGTAGTTCTGCCCACGTTACCCTTTCCTTAAACAAAACGTGACTGGCAGAGCACGCGCCCTTCCCCGCCACGTAGATACGGCAGCTGCTGGTACTCGTGCACGCTTCTTCTCGTCCGCCTGCCTTTCGCCTTTTTGGCTGGAGAATTTTCAGCCCATTCCAGCCATGTGATTTCACCTATGAATACCTTAGCACATGTCTCAGAGATAACGGTTATGTTTGCTTTGTGATGTAACCATCGTGCTGTGAGAGTGCCCAGGGTTCAGTCGTGCCATGACAGTCGTGCCCAGCATTCCTGGGGCCCGTCTCCCCTGGTGCGACACCAGGATGCAAACGCTTCATTCAGGGCCTTCCCTCCTTTTGTCCCCATGCCATTTATTCGAAGAGACCGGGTTGTCCTTTCGTTGAAGAGCGTTTTTGTTATATTCTGAGAAGTAGCGGTGTTGACCTATCTGCTGGTCTGCCTTTGGGAAACTCTGGGGGCAGAGAAGGCAGGGCAGGCTGAGGGGCAGCAGGTGGCCCGCTTGCTGGGGGAGCCGGGTGGACGGGGAGGGCCCGGTGCTCCTGTCTTCCTGCTGGCTCCGAGGACCGCATCGAGGAGGCTGGGCGAGTGCCGGGGCCTGGTCCCCGGGTGGGGAAACGTAGGCCTTGGGGGTGGAGATTTCACTTCTCTTTCTCACCCCCTCCTCTCTGTCCTCGGCTTCCCTAGAATTGAAGAGGAACTGGGTAGCAAGGCCAAGTTTGCCGGCAGAAGCTTCAGAAACCCCCTCGCCAAGTAAGCTCCGGGCGACGCACCCCGAGCTCTGCGGTCCTGAGTCGGCTCATTAGATCTCTGCTCCTGGCGTCCCCCGGGCACCTCGAGGCCCCCGGCCGGAGCCTCTGCTAGTCACATGCCCTCTCCCTTCCTGTGATGTTCTCACTGCTTCCTTAGAACCGCTGCAGAAGCCAGGCTTGACCATCTGGAACCCTGCTGGAAATCCTAGCTCTGTAATCATGTGATTGGCCCAGATCAGTGTTTTCTCACCTCACTTCCCACCAAGTGTCTGCAGCTGAGTCTGTCTACGTTGCAATCACAAGGTGTCCACAGGCGAGATCCCCAGTGGTTTTGTTTGCAGAATAAAAAGGCCTCAGTGACCCATAGAAACGTGTGTGTGTGTGTGTGTGTAAAACATTCTGAGTCTGTCCATTCGTCATGTCTTGAGTGTTCATGTTCATGTTACGCTGGGGTACAGCCCTGTAAGAGTTGGGATGCTTTGTGTCCTGACAAAGGGACAGGAGTTGAGGACATTTCATAAGTCTTTGGGCAGGGCATTTGAGGCAAAAGGGGAAGGGGGGGCATGTTGTATCCTTGAACAGAAGTAGGGTCCTTCTTGGGAGCAGAACATGACTTCTTATTTGGGAGAAAATACAAACACAGAACTGTTACAGGTGACCTCAGGGTGGTGGCTTCTAGATCACGTGAGCCTGTAATTGTCCAGACCGGAAGGCCTCCTGGATAGAGCACAGCCAACCATCCTGGGCAAGCTGGAAGGTGGTTTCTGGGTTCCTGGGGGAAGAAGGTAAAAGGATGGTTGAACGGCAGCTCTGGGGAGGCGGGAGGGCGTTTGGAAGGCCTTGGAATCCCATTTAGATGAATACAATTTAATGCCATTCCTCGTTCTTCCTAATATTTCCGCTGCTTGAAAGCTACACGTAGTGATGCCCACAGCACTGTGTACTGATCGGCTCTGCAGAAAGCACCCATACTGTGTTCATGAACACCCGAGCGTGAGGAGGTACATTTACTTAGAACTGAGAGATGAAGTATTGTGGTTACTCTCTGCCCCTTGGAAGCATCTCGTGTTTTATTAGCAATTTTACTTTTTTCCCCTTATTTGGTCAAGTCTCGAATTGTGGGTTTTGTTCTGTTTTGTTTTAATGTTTATTTTTGAGACCGAGCAGGGGAGGAGCAGAGGAAGGGGTTGGGGGGACAGAGGATCCAAAGCAGGCTCTGCACTGACAGCAGAGGGCCTGACGCGGGGCTCGAACTCAGGAACCATGAGATCTTGACCTGAGCTGAAGTCAGACTCAACCACCTGAGCCACCGGGTGCCCCTCGAATTGTGTTTTAATCCCCAGCCTGAGGACTAGGACGCCTCCTCGTGGGCATTTTTATTTATTGTTTATTAGTTTGGATTTAACTCCAGAGGCAGAATCAGTGGGAAAAGGCACATCGAGAGATTTATCACAAGGAATTGGCTTCTGAGACTGTGGGGCACGGCCGGGCAAATCCAAAGTCCATGGGGCAGCCCGTCAGGACCGAGCCCGGGCACGGGTGAAACCTTGATTCACAGGTGGAATTTCTCCCTTGGGGGAACTTCAGGCCCTGCCCTTAGGACCCAACTGATTGAGTCAGGAAATCCTGGTTCTCTGCACACCCAGGTTTTCTGCGATTATTTACTTAAGGTCCAGTGACCAGTGGCTAATTGCGTCTGCCGGATAGCCTCACGGTGATACTTAGATTCGTATTTGATAGAATAACAGGAATCAGAGTCAGGTTGACAGGCCACAAAGCCACCGCCCGTTGTCCACTCTCCAATCTCCAAGTATCCGTAACCAAGTCCTATTTCCACCTCGTGTGGTATAACTCCCGTGGCCGAAACCACCCCGTCCGGATGTCAGTGACTGGCTTCTGGAATTGATTCTGGAGGGAAAGGAAGCCTTCCTTCAACCAGGCTCGGCAGCCTTACTAGGATTCGATGCCCAACCTTAAAGCAGCCAAATTTGGTTTAGTGCCCTCATTCACTGACACCGGTTTAAAGCAACAGCAGATAAAGGCATTTACCACTCCGGTCACAGGGCAAGTGGAGGTAGGACCCCTTTCAGAGGCGCACCGCCTATATAGAAGGTTGCCGGCGTGGCGCTGGGGCCGTTCGTGGCCCAGCGTGGACCGGGAAGAATCACACCCCAAAGGACCTTTTCCGAGGAGCCCAGTCAAGCAGGTCAGGTGACGTTAATTCTCCGTTTCTAGAAAGCCAGTCTTGGGCCTTCTGCTGGCCTATAATGTGAAATGTCTCTGGATCACAAGTGTTCCAGGAACTACAAGTGCTTTTTAGTAAACACCTTTGTCAGCATTCTGCTAGCAGCCTCTGGACTTGCTTTATGACTTTTCCCTTTTTAACTTCGTATTACAAATGCTTTTCCACAAAACATACATTTCTCGTCTGTGGTTATCTCCCAGCCTCCTGCCACTCTGACGCCAGAACAAAAATCGACGGAAAATTTGAAGCGGTTTGGGGCGCCCGGGTGGCTCAGTCGGTTCGGCGTCCGACTTCGGCTCAGGTCATGATCTCACGGTTCGTGAGTTCGAGCCCTGCATCGGGCTCACTGCTCTCAGGGCAGAGACCACTTAAAATCCTCTGTTCCCCTCGCTCCCTGCCCCTTCCCCACTTGTGCACGCGCGTGCGCTATCTCAAAATAAACAAACATGAAGAAGAAAATCTGAGGGGCGCCCGGGTGGCTCCGTCGGTTAAGCACCCAGCTTTGGCTCAGGCCATGATCTCGTGGTTTGTGCGTTTGAGCCCCGCGTTGGGCTCCACGCTGATAGTACAGAGCCTGCTTGGGATTCTCTCTATCCCTGTCTCTCTGCCCCTCCCCCTGCTCGCTCGCTCGGTCTGTCGGCCCTCGCAGTGGCCAACGCAGAGGCAGAGTGCAGTGGCCGAGAGCACAGGTGGAGCTGGACAGCTTTGGATTCTGGACTTTTCTACTGAGCAGTTGTGCCCCACGTCCCCATCTGTAAAATGGGGCTAATAATGCCGTGGTGCTGCCTCCCGGGTTATTGCTCACACCAAGCCAGGCCCCGCAGTTAAACAGGCACAGAGCTCCTCACCTCAGAAGAGGTGGGGGGCACAGGGAAGGGAGGGAGGGCCTCAGAGCGTACAAGGCGTCGTGGCCAGGAGGGACCGGAAGGGGAGGGTTTGCAGCGGGCGCTGCCAGCCCCCCGGGGACGAGGACGGGCACCACTGAGCCGGTCTGAGGTTCAGCGACCTGACCCAGGTATAATTCGCATTCAGGGACAGGCCACATCTGTGCCACGGTCACAACACAGAACATTTCCAGCACCCCCAAGACTTCCTCCAGCCCCTTCCCAATCTCCACCCCCACCCCTTGGGCTCAGGCAACCTAGTGGTTTTTTCTTTTCATTCTAATTAGCTGTCAAAATCTACAAAGGAGATTTTTTTAAGCATTTTTTTAAAGTTTATTTATTTTGAGAGAGAGTGAGCGTGAGCACGAGAGAGGAAGCGACGGGGGCGGGGGGGGGGGGCGGTGAGGGAGAGGGGGAGAGTCAAAGAGAGAGGAGGAGGGAGAGAGAGAGAATCCCAAGCAGGCACAGCAAAGAGCAGGATGCAGGGCTTGATCCCACGACCTGAGCAGAAACCAAGAGTCAGATGCTTAACCGGCTGAGCCACCCAGGCGCCCCCGAAAAGGAGATTTGTTGTAAAAAATCCATTTTCTGGTTCTAACAGGTTGAGAGGTCGGCCACCCCGGCCCGTGTGCAGGCAGCGGCTGGCCGATCACTTGTGCTTCCCCAACTTACACACCTGCTCAGCTCCCCTCGGCTTTCAAACGTGCAACCCTGCTCCACGGGCCCTTCTGCAGGCTGATACCTTCCCAGTTTCTTCCTTTTCGGAAACCCTCGATCCCCAAGGGCTCTGGGAGTTCAGGGCCTCCCGGGCTTTTCCGCACTGACACAGACCTTGACCGTCCCAGCTCATCCAGACCCAGAAATGGGGTGACCCTGCACCACCCTCTTCCGATTCCACCCGTCGGCTCTAACGGCAGGCCAGCCTGGCCAGCGGCCTCCCCCCTTCCTCCTGCCCGTCCCGCTGCCAAGTGTGAGGACTGCTGTCCACTGGGACAGCAGGGATGACAGCAGATTCATCTGCATATGTGACCTAAGATGGTAATTAAACCCAGGCGCCCCAGGGGTGGGAAGTAAGCACATTAATTCAGGAGCAATTAAAAGCCTCCAATATCACTGTCACGCGGCCGCCACTTCTGAGACTAACTGATGACACTCGCCTTTTTGAGGGGGGCACGTTCCCCAGACTCTGAGTCCTCTCCGGGACCCCCGATGATATCCCGGAAGAGTTACTGTGCAAGAACCGTGCCCTGGTCTTTTTTGTTGTTGTTGTTGTGACAAAATATACGTAACAGAATTTCCCATTTTAACCCTTTTCACGTGTACAATTTAGCAGTGTTAAGTATAGCCAGCTCACTTGTAACCATCACCATTATCTGTTTCCAGAACTTTTTCAGTGTCCCAAACAGAAACTCTACCCTCATGAGGCAACGACTCCACCTTTCCCCCATTTATTATACTTTCTCTCTCTCTGGATTTTCCTGTTTGAGGTATTTCATGTAAGGGGACTCTTACAATTTTTAGCTTTTTTGGCCCGGCTTACTGCACTTAGCGTAACGTTTTCAAGGTCTAGACACACCGACACTTCATTCTTCTTTTTATGGGTGAATAATATCCCATTTTACGGGGACTCCTGGATGGCTCGGTAGGAAAGACGTGCGCCTCTTGATCTCAGGGTCGTGAGTTCGAGCCCGATGTTGCGTGTAGAGATTAAATAAATCAGTTGGGGTGCCTGACTGGCTCAGTCAGTTAAGCATCCAACTCTTTGTTTCGGCTCAGGTCACGATGTCACAGTTGCATGAGTTCGAGCCCCACATCGGGCTCTGCGCTGACAGTGTGGAGCCTGCTTGGGGTTCTCCCTCTCCCTCTCTCTCTGCCCCTCCCCTGTCTCTGTCTCTGTCTCTCTCAAAATACATACATAAACTTAAAAAAATAATAAGTAAATACTTTAAAATGTAAACTGATTGCGTATTAAGAAATATTCCTTGGGGCATCTGGGTGGATCAGTCGGCTAAGCATCCGACTTCCGCTCGGGTCATGATCTCACAGTTCCTGGGTACGAGCCCCCCATTGGGCTCTGTGCTGACAGCTCGGAGCCTGGAGCTGCTTCGGATTCTGTGTCTCCCTCTCTCTCTCTGCCCCTCCCCTGCTTGTGCTCTGTCTCCCTCTCTCAAAAATAAATAAACATTAGAAAAAAAAGAAACCACGGCCAAATCCAAGGTTATGAAGATGTGTCCCTATGCTTTCTCCTAAGAGTATTATAGTTTTCACTCCTCCTAGTTAGGTCTCTGATCCATTTTCAATACATGCTGTAAAGTAAGGGTCCAACTTCATTCTTTTGCACATGGATATCCCGTTTTCCCAGCACCGTGTGCTGAAAAGACTGTCTTTTCCCCACTGAGTAGTCTTGGCTCCCTTATCAAAAGCCACATTACTGGGATGCCTGGGTGGCTCAGTCAGTTAAGCAGTTAAGCTCTTGGTTTCGGTTCAGGTCACGATCTCACGGTTCGTGGGTTTGAGTCCCACGGTGGGCTCTGTGCCGACAGCTTGGAGCTTCCTTGGGATTCTCTGTCTCCTTGCCTCTCTGCTCCTCCCCTGCTCTCTCTCTCAAAAATAAATAAAATAAATGTTTATTTATTTTGAGAGGGAGAGACAGAGTGTGAGTGGGGGAGGTGCAGACAGGGAGGGAGACACAGAATCTGAAGCAGGCTCCAAACAGTCAGCACAGAGCCCGACGCAGGACTTGAACCCATGAACCGTGGGATTGTGACCTGAGCTGAAGTCAGATGCTTAACCAACTGAGCCACCCATGTGCCCCAAGGAGACTTTTTTTTTTTTTTTTTTTAATTGCAGAGATTAAAAAAAAAGAAAAAAGTGGTTGGAGGCTAATAGCATGATCTCAGAAACAATCAACTGAACGAGAAGGGAAAACCTAGAGAGTGAGGTCAGCCAGGCCTGCAGACATTTTCAAAAGGTGGGATCAGGAGGAAGCCATGGCCTTGGACTTGTGAGCCCCCAAGTTAGCTCATGGATCCCGCAGTCCGGGGGACTGGGTGGCGAGAAATGCAGGCCTGAGGTTGTTGGGACCCTCAGGGAAGGGGCGATGACCCTGCGGAAGCCTGTGTCTCTCCAGGCCAAGGGACTCTGCTTAGCAAAAACAAGGGAGAGGCCAGGGGAGGGACCACAGGCCCTTCTGGCACCCACTTGCCCTTTCCTGCCTGCCTGCAACAAGAGGCATTGTCAGGCCCTCACATCAAAGGGGGTGAGCCCAGTGCCGGGGAGTAAAAAGGGGTCACCCACTAGCTACCTCCTCTAGAGTATGTCTTTGGTGTCTTTCGGCTTTTTATTGTTGTTATTATTATGATTCTTGACGTAAAATTCACATAACACAAAATTCACCACGTTAACCAGTTTAAAATGCACAATTCCGGGGGCGCCTGGCTGGCTCAGTCAGTAGAGCGTGCGAGTCTTGATCTCAGGGTCGAGAGTTCAAGCCCCACGTTGGGCATGGAGCCGACTCAAAAAAAATAATAAAATAAAATAACATAAAAAAAAAAAAAGTACAATTCCAGTTAGATGTATTCACAAAGTCTTGCAACCCTCACCACTCTCTCATTCCAGGGCACTTGCATCATCCAGGAAGGAAAACTTGTACCTATAGCAGCCTGTCCCCAGCGAACCACCCCCGGCTCCCGGGAGGCCTTCTCCCACCTTCTGTCTCTAGCGCTGGACGCTTCGCGTTGTGGAATCATGAAGCGTATGTGTCTGCCTTCTTTCACTCCGCGTGTTTTTTCAAGGTTCATCCCCATCATGGTATATGTCATGCTTCCCTTCTTTTTATAACATTCCCTTGGATGGAAAGGCCACCGCCACCTACACCGTAGGTATAAACCTTTGAGTTTACACCTATGTTTCTTTCTAACAATTTAGTAGTTTTGTTTCCTGTAGTTAGGTCTTTGATCCATCTGAGGTAAGGTATTCCTCGGGGATATTGTGTCCATCCATCAGCGGGTGGCTATTTGGGTTTCTACCTTTTGGCTATTATGAATCATTCCGCTGCGTACATTCATGTGTAAGTTTTTGTACCGACGTAGGTTTTCGGTTTTCTTGGGGAGATTCCCAGTAGTGGGATTGCTGGGTCATGGGGTGACTCTATGTTTAACTTGTTGAGGAAATGCCGAAGTGTTTGCCACAGTGGCTGTACTGTTTTATATTCCCGCCAACACTGGGAATGTTAAACAGTAAGAACTTTATACATCGTCACCCATATGTATTATTCTCTGGATTTTTTTTTAATGTTTATTTATTTAGAGAGAGTGAGCAAGCAGGGAGGTGGAGAGAGAGACAGACAGAGAGAGAGAGAGAGAATCCCAAGCAGGCTCCGCACTGTAAACGCAGAGCCCAATGAGGGCTCTCACAAGGCTCCCGTGAACCATGAGATCATGACCTGAGCCGAAACCAAGAGTCGGACGCTTCACCGACCGAGCCACCCAGGCGCCCCTGGGGTTTATTTTTATTATTGCGTACTAGTGGGTGTGAAGTAATATCTTATTGCGGTTTTGATTTGCATTTTCCTAATGACTAATGATGCTGAACATCTTTTCACGTGCGTATTAGCAATCTGTATGTCTTCTTGGAGAAATGTCCATTCCGGTCCTTTGTCCGTTTTTTAATTGGTTTGTCTTTTTGTTGTTGAGTTGTAACAATTCTTTATCTATTTTGGATACCATCAGATATATGATTTGCAAGGACTTCGGTGCCATATTTAAGAAACCCTAGTCTAATCCAAAGACTTGAAGATGTACACCTGGGTTTCTTTCTGAGTGTCAGAACTCTGGTTCTTGGATGTAGGTCTTTGGCCCACTTGACCTCACTTTGTTCACGTAAGCTGTTGCATGTGGATGTCCGGTTGTCCCTGCACCATTTGTTGAGAAGATGCCGTTTTCATCTGAGAATGTGCTCGGACATCATGGCCACCCCCACACCCTGCCTCACCCTGGGCTCTGCTTCTTGTTATCATTAAGAAAAGAGCCCTTAGAGGGGCGCCTGGATGGCTCAGTCGGTGAGGCATCTGACTTCGGCTCAGGTCATGATCGCGCAGTCCATGACTTCCAGCCCGGCATCGGGCTCTGTGCTGATGGCTCAGAGCCTGGAGTCTGCTTTGGATTTTGTGTCTCCCTCTCTCTCTGCCCCTCCCCTGCTCACGCTCTGTCTCTTTCTCTCCCTCTCAAAAATAAATAAACATGAAAGAGAAAAAGAAAGAAAGAAAGAAAGAAAGAAAGAAAGAAAAGGGCCCTTAGGGTGCAGTCAGAGGGGAAAATGCTGCCTTAGTTGAGCTTAAGCCTGGCCAGGATTGGGAAAGTCAGCATGAAACCTTCAACCTGCTGGCCCATGTAAGACCAGGACTCCTGGCTCCACATTGTAATGCCTGTGGCCACGGGGCAAGAAAGGACCCCAAGCCCTTTCTGCTGGTGCAGCTTCAACAGCCCCTAGCATGAGAGCAAGGTGCCCTCCACTCACCATCCTAAGGTGAAGTCGTAGCCAGGGCGGGGGGCAGGGGGCTGGGGGACACACAGTCCAAGGAGGAGCTTCATTCCCATTAGTCCTGGCCCTGCTCTGGGCTCTCATCCTGGTACTCCTGAATTGAGCAGTAAACAAGATTGTGTCTGAGGGGTCCGGGCTCACCTTGTGCATAGGATGGGGGGTTGGAGGGTTGGGGTGGGCTAGGGGCATCCCTGGGCCACCAGGGGGCGCTGTGGGAACTGCCCCGGGCCCCTGGCCCTCCCAGCTTCGCCCTGCCGGCTGGCTGTGCCAGGCTGGCTGACCTTCCAGCCCTGGCTGGCTGGCATAGGTTTGCCCATACCTGGCGGTTCTTGGGGACTCAGGGCCAGAGCGAAGCCAGCTCAGAGCTCCAGGCAAGAGCTCGGAGAGACGGATGGAGCTGTCATTGGATAAAGGAAAATTCCTGGAAAACAAGTCCTTGTTAACACCTACTCTCTCCCTTGTCACCGCAGAGGCTGTGGCGACGCACATAGTAACTGTCCCCTATCGACATAGTAACTGTCCCCTATCGCGGCGGCTGAAGCGCCTTGGGACATGGTCAACGTGAGCTCTTCTCTGGCTTGCTGTGGTCTCTGAACCTTTCAGGAAGCACCTCCCTCCCTCAAATGTCTTGCCTGTTGAGGACTTTTGTTCAAAGTAGAAGGGAACAAAAAGGACACAGAGGCAGAGAGACAGAACGCCGTGCCTCCCCCCACCTGCTGCGCTGTCCCTAAAGCCGAGCGCTGCGGTCCTAAGCAGTGGGTCTTCTCTGGCCTGCCCCAGCCTCACGGGGACACCAAGCAGTGTGGTAGCAGCCGAGCGGGGCCTCCCTCCAGCACAGCTGTGTTCGGCCAGAGAAACGAGCCAAGGGTGGCATCTCCTGGGAGCAGCCTGGTGAGCACCCTGGAGGTGAGCGGGGCCCAGGAGGCCACGTCCTGTGCACCAGGCACGTGCAGCCACGTGCACCCACTTTGAAGGAAGCCAGCAGGTTCGAGGAGGACCCCGGGGTCAGACCAGACCGCAGCTTGGGTTGAGGATTTCTCGCAGGGGCTACACCACACACACCCCTGTTCAGAGGGGGTCTGGGGCTTGCAGTCCTGCTCTCGCCTTCTCTGTTCTTATCTGGTTCCACTCCGGGACGATCAGCAACTCCACGGAGGGCGGGGCCCCTGGATGCCCAGTCTGGGGAAGGGAGGCCTGAGGTGGGGGGAGGGGGGGAAGTGACCAGACCCTGGGGTCTCTCCTCTGGGGCATCACGTTCACGCCTTTCCCCTGCTTTTATGGAATGTTGGGCCTCATCTTATCCACGACGTCAAATGTAGGCAGCCTCCAGAGAAAAGGGGCTGAAATATTAGGCAGAGAGCCTCTGGTGTTAAAAGATGCTTGCATAAACCCTAGAAACATCAGCGTTGGTGAAATCTAAATCTCGGAGTAGAAACAGACATTTCTACTGGGGGGCACCTGAGGGGCTCAGTCGGCTGAACGTCGACTCTTGGTTTCAGCTCAGGTCATGATCTCGGGGTTCGTGAGTTCGAGCCCCGCATCTGGCTCTGTGCTGACACCTCGGAGCCTGGAGCCTGCTTCGGATTCTGGGTCTCCCTCTCTCTCTGCCCCTTCCCTGCTCACGTTCCTTTTCTCTCTCTCTCTCTCAAAAATAGACAAACATTAAAAAAAATTTTTTTTAATAAATAAATACATAAATAAATGAACATTCAAAAAAAGAAATCGAGACACTGGCTAAAATAACTAAGGCTTGAGCAATTTGGGGGGGCCTCTCAGTATGGGTTGAGGCCCCTCCTCTTGAAAGAAGAGGGCTTGCTCAGATGAATCCACCGACAAACCCAGAACCAATATGTCCATACTCAGGTTACCCCAATTCAAGGGAAGTATAGAGACCAGAATAGAAGGTAACCACTGACCTCAAATGGTTGAGTCCCAAGCACGCCCTTGCCTGCGCAGGCGTCCTTCTATCCGATACCTGCAGAATAACAATGACAGCCTCTGTATTGCCATCTTGCCATGTTCTAATTCCCAGTCACATGCCGGGTGGGGATGGGAGCCCCCAGGGTTTTGGCACATGAGATTTGGAGAGCAAAATCCCTCAGGAACGGCACATGGCCGAGGGGCGGCACGTCACCGGACAGGACTTGGGATCTCAGGATGCGGCTCTTGCCAAAACAAGTGCCCGTCACGCACGAGCCTCTGGCAGACCAGCCGCGTGTGACAGACCGCGGGTGATGCTGGGACTTCATGCGGATGCCAGTGCACACTAGCTCTCTCCCTTGGTTCTCTTTTCTCCTCAAGGGATTTCTCCCTCTCCTCCTCCCCCCTCCTCCCCTTCCTCCTCCTCTGTCAGACCCTGTGAGGAAACATCAGTGGGACAACAAAACCAACAAAAGTTTACAAGATACAAAGCTTATAAAGTTTGACACGTGGGTCCCTATCCATGGTCCCTGCCTGCTTTGAGATGGTAGGTGGGAGCTTCCATTTCACTTGTCTCTAACTGTCTCCTTCCAGGAAGGATGAAGAGCCCACAGGGTACCTGGAGAGAAGGCAGAAGGCAATGCCTGGAGTGTCCTGGGACCCACTATGGTTCCCACACTCCCTAGAGCTGATTTGATCCAAAGGCGAAAACAGCAGCAGAGCGATTCCTGTTTGTCCACTGCTCGCCCTCCTTGCTTGGTTATTGAGCACCGATCCTGAGCCAGGACCTTGTGAGGGGCCGGACCGAAAGGCGAACACAGCCTCATGGACCAGAGGCAAGCTGAGGCTCAGAGCCGCTGGAGGGTTAGGATGGCCTCTGACTGCATGATGGACCCGGCGGGTGGTGGCCTGATGTCGGCAGAGAACATGGACTTAGGGTCTGCTTAATTCAATCTTTTAGTTTCCTGGGGGCAGTGACAAGTTCAAAGGGGATTAAACCTAAAAGGACATGTATTGGCATGTGGCTTCAGGCATGCCTGGATCCAGAGGCTGAAAAATGTCACCAGGACTCAGTATCTCTCCATCTCTCCACCCTGTTGTCCTCTGCGCTGGTTTAACCCCCAAGCAGAGCCTCCAGGCCTGGTGGCCCCCAACACCCCTTTATGTTGAACTCAGCAGCCCCGGCTTCTTTCTCCCAACTGTTGCAGCCAAAATCTTGAGTCGGACTCTTATTGGCTCCAGTTGGGTCACATGCCCATTCTTGGACCAATTACTGTGGTCGAGGGGGATGAAATCACTGATTGGTTAGATCTGGGTCACATGCTCACCCCCCCCCCCCCATTTGTGGGGACAGGTTAGCCTGACTCAACAATGTGGGCTGAATTGGAAAAGGGGCATTTCTCAAAGGAAGAGTGAAATGTTGCAACTGGGAGAAGGGTGAATGAATGATAGGCAGTCCATTCTTGAGGCTATGACTCTTGCCATCTTCTGGCTGTGTGACTTTGGCCAGGTCAATTAGCTTCTCTGAGTCTCAGCTGGAAATAGAACTTGTTTCAGTGTTAATGGTCACTTCCTTTATAAAAACAGGAACATGGCAGAGGTGTCCTGGGGTTCCTACTGTATTTGGACCTTTCATTAGGATAGATTATGAGGTCATTAAGAAGTAGGCAGAAGACGTGAATAGACAGACACTTTTCCAAAGAAGACATACAGACAGATGGCCAACAGACACATGAAAAGATGCTTGACATCACTCATCATCAGGGAAATACAACTTAAAACTACGAGATCTCACCTCACATCTGTCAGCATGGCTAAAAATAACAACACAGGAAACAACAGATATTGGTGAGGATGCAGAGAAAAGGAAACCCTCTTACACTGTTGGTGGAAATGCAAATTGGTGCAGCCGCTCTGGAAAACAACATGGAGGTTCCTCAAAAAATTACAAATAGAACTATCCTGGGGTGCTTGGGTGGCTCAGTTGATTGAGCCTCTGACTCTTGATTTCAGCTCAGATCACGATCCCAGGATCATTAGATTGAGCCCCAGGTTGGGCTCGGTGCTAACCATGGAACTTCCTTGAGATGCTCTCTCTGCCTCTCTCCCCCACTCTCTCTCTCTCTCACTAAAATAAATAAAATGAAAAAAAATTAAAAAACAAGAACTACCCTATGATCCAGCAATTGCACTACTAGATATTTACCCAAAGTACGCAAAAATGCTGATTCAAAGGGACACAGGCACCCCGATGTTTATAGCAGCATTATTAACAATAGCCAAATTGTGGAAAGAGCCCAAATGTCCATTAAATGATGAATGGATAAAGAAATTGTGGGGGCTCCTGGGTGGCCCAGCTGGTTAAGAATCTGACTTCAGCTGAGGTCATGATCTTGTGGTTCATGAGTTCGGGCCCCACATCTGGCTCTGTGCATACAGCTCAGAGCCTGGAGCCTGCTTCAGAGTCTGTGTCTCCCTCTTTCTCTGCTCCTCCCCTGCTCATGCTCTTCCTCTCTCTCTTTCTCTCTCTCAAAAATAAATTAACTTTAAATAATTGTTTTTATTTTTTAAATTAAAAAAAGAAAAAAAATGTGGTGTGTATTATACACAATGGAATATTATTCAGCCATCAAAAATAATTAAATCTTGCCATTTACAATGACATGGATGGAGCTAGAATATATTATGCTAAGCAAAATAAGTCAGAGAAAGACAAATACCATACGATTTCATTCATATGTGGAAGTTAAGAAACAAAGCAGATGAAGGGGGGGGGGAGAGAGAAAGGCAAACCATAAAACAGACGTTTTTCTTTTTTAGTTTATTTATTTTGAGAGGGAGAGGGAGAGAGAGAGAATCCCAAGCAAACTCTGTATGCTCAGTGCAGAGCCTGATGCAGGGCTTGAACTCAGGAACTATGAGATCATGACCTGAGCTGAAGGCGGACACTTAGCGGACTAGGCCACCCAGGCGCCCCCATAAAACAGACTCTTAACTATAGAGAACAAACTGAGGGCTGCTGGAGGGGATGTGGGGAGGATGGGCTAAATGGGTGGTGGGCATTAAGGAGGGCACTTGTTGGGATGAGCTCTGGGTGTTATATGTAAGTGATGAATCACTAAATTCTACTCCTGAAATAAATCTTACACTATATGCTAACTAACCAGAATTTAAATAAAACCCTGAAGCAAGCAAGCAAACAAAAAAGGAATTCCATTCCTTTGGCCCTCATAACCAAAGAATGAGGAAGAGGGAGGGAAAATGACCCTCCAGTAAAGGTAAAGCCCTTTCTTTAACAGCTTTCAGCAAAGAGAAGACAGAGGAGCCCCCAGGAGAAGGAGCAGTTCAAGGGCACAGGTGGGCTAAGCAGCCCTGTCCAGGTCCTGACCCCTATGTTCTCCCCCTGGAGCCTCGGAGCAGTCAGGGCTGGGCACAGACAGACATCTGGCACCTCCGTCTGGGCCTCTGTTCTTGCTGTGAAGTCCTGAGCAAAAGGGACTTTCCATGGTTTTGTTTTGTTTTGTTTTTAATATTTATTTTGAAAGCGAGAGAGCACGAGCAGGGGAGGGGCAGAAAGAGAATCCGAAGCAGGCCCCACGCTACCAGCGCAGAGCCCAACCGGGTCTCGAACCCAGGAACAATGTGATCATGACCTGAGCTGAAATCAAGAGTGGGACGCTTAACTGACTGAGCCACCCAGGCACCCCGTGGGTCCTTCCATGTTTTTGCAGGATGCGGACAAAGCAGAGGGTTTACATCAGGAAGGACCCAGCCCTGAGCAAGGCTGGCCGTGGGGGCACCCACCGGCCCCGGGCGCCCGCGGGCACTGCTGGAGGCTCGCCCAGTTAGCTACGGGTAAGTCCCCTGCACTGGAGCTCTGCCTCTGGCCAGATGGTTTTGTCTTTCTCTGGGGGGAGGCGGGAGATGACCCATCCTTCTGTCCTCAGGGCCCCTAAACTGGTTTGCCTGGAGCGGTGAACAAAACCCCAGTCCTCCAACTACTCCTCCCACCCTCTCTTACAGGAGGTTTCTTCCCTATTATGCCCACGACGGTTTCCTACAGAGCTTTACACGCCAAAAGTGTACTCAGTGATCTTTTCCGTCCGTCATGTGCAACCACGCTAGGATAGAAAATGGAACAGAAAATGCATGGGAATCTGAACCATTTTTCAATAAGGAAAAGAAAACAAACTGACCACGCTTCTGTCTCCAGGCACTGAAGGCACTGAAAGCATTCTCGCTGTCTCTCTCCTGGAATACGGCCCCAAGAGGACTCAGTCCTCTGTCCCTCCCACTGTTGGTCTTTGCAGCTTTCCATCTGGTGCCTCCCACAGACCCTCTGCCACCTGAGTCATCGGCCCACGGCCGGGGTGGGGTGCATGGCAGTGGCCCCACCTCTGAAACGCCAACGTGTAAGTATCAGAGCTGGGATCGTGATGTTCTGGGCCCGTTATAGCAGCAAAAGCCTCACTTCCATTTGCTCAGATCTTTGCAGGGCAGAAAGCCCGTTCAATATATTACCTGTTCCTACTCATCCCATCGACATCATGGGTTCCCACCGTTTTTCCTTCTTCTTTTTTTTTTAATCTTTTTTTTCAGTTTTATTGAGATGTAATTGACATACCCAAGTCTTTTTTTTTTTTTTTTTTTTAAGTAAACTCTATGCCCATCATGGGACTCAAGCTCAAGACTCTGAGACCAAGAGTCCCACACTCCACCGACTGAGCCAGCCAGACGCCTCCCATTTGTGCCTCGCAATCATTGAGGATTAGCTGTAGGAGTCAGATGTGGAAGAAAGGAATGGGGGAGGGAGGTATCTGGCTACGAATGGGTTAAGGTTTGTGTTCTCTCTAGTACTGCCCTCGGGTGAACCTCACTCTTCCGCTAGTTACTAAAGCAAGATAGTATCTTGAAGATCTTGAACTATTAATATTTGTGCTTTTCTTTTTCCCACTTCCTTTGCCCCTCCCTTAGGAAAAGGCGTCCACATTGTTTCAAGAATATGAGAGGTGCAGTAAGAATGTAAAGCCAAAGGAACAATCAATATCCCCTTTTGGGGACTCAGCCGGGAAAAGCTAGGGAAGCAGCAGGGTTTATGTCACTCGGAGAGAATTGGAAAGAGGACAGAGCGATCTCTGTCTTGTCACCCCGTGGCCTTTTCCTCTCTGTGTCTTCTGCGTCTCTGAATTTCTCTCTCCTTCCAAGAACCCCAGTCATTGGATGTTTTTAGGGCCCACCCGAACCCAGTATAACCTCGTCTTAACTTGATTACATCTGCAAAGACCCGATTTCCAAATAGGGTCCCATTCACAAGGACAGGGGAGCTGGGATTGGGCCACACTTTTTTGGGAGAAACCGTTCAACCCACAACAGGGCCCTGCAGGCAAAAGATGACAAATGCCAATACCCTGGGGTGCCAAACCTATTATCTGTGTGAATAAGAGCCAGGAGGCCAGGGTGGCTGAAACAAAATGGCCCAGATGGAGAGAAGTGGAAAACGAGGCCATAGAGAAAAGGCAGGGCCAGATCACGTGGGACTTTGTAGGCCCCTGGTAAATCCTCTGGTTTCTCTCTGAATGAGTTGGAAGCCAGTGGATTCATTTAAGGGGAGAAAGGCAAAACCTGACTCCAGCTTTAAAACAATCCCTCTGGTGTCTCTACTGGGCGTGGAGTGTCAGAGTTGGTGGTGAGGAAGCTACTTCCGTAATCCAGGGGAGACAAGATAGGGTCTGAACCAGGGCAGAAGCAGTCCGGGTGCTTAGAAGTGGGCAGAGCCTGAATCTACCTTTTTTTTTTTTTTTTAAGAGAGAGTGCATGCATGCAGGGGAGGGGCAGAGAGGGAGGGAGAGAGGAAGAATCCTAAGCAGGTTCTGTGCTATCAGCACAGAGCCCGACGCAGGGCTCAGTCTCACAAACCGTGAGATCATGACCTGAGTTGAAATCAAGAATCAGACACTTAACCGACTGAGCCACCCAGGCACCCCAAGCCTGAATCAATTTTGAAGGCAGGATTTGCCAGTAGGTTGGATGTGGGGTGTATAAAAGAGGCAGGTCAAGGATGGTTCTGAGGTTTTTGGCTCCAACAACTGGACGGATGGAGTTGCCATGGACCCAGATAAGGAAACCCCGGGAAGGAGCAGGTTTAAGGGAAGAAAAGCAGGAGTGAGGTTTGGGCCCTGATTGGTTTAAGATGTCGCGTCGACTATGCCATGAAGGCCTGTGGATCTATGAGTCCAGAGCTCCGGGAAGAGGTCTGGGCTGGAGCACACATCTGGGAGCTGTCAGCATGAACTCAAATACATGTAAGGCACCCAGCTTGTGAGTGCAGAGAGAAAAAAGAAAGACCTGAGGTCTGGGCCCCAAAGCCATCCAATGTTTGGAGGTTGGAAGACTGAAAGGGGCAGAGGTCACCTAAATATCCCCCAGGTTTAAATATTTTTATTTGTTATATTTAACTCTTCATTTATTTAAGTAAACTCTACACCCAACGTGGGGCTCGAACTCACGAACCTGAGATCAAGAGTCGCAAGCTCTACCAACTGAGCCAACCAGGCACCCCATATTCGATTTAACTCTTTAAGTAATTAAGGTTTTATTTTGTGTACGTTAAGTATGATCCCACATTGACTTTCCCCCTCCCCCCAGATGGTCACACTAGATAACTACTTTATCTGGAAGGACCCTTCCTGGTCTAACCTCTGGCTTAATAATTATTGATTAACCATTTTGCCATGCGTCCATGTCTTCACTGGCAGAATTGCAGTCGTGGACCAAAGTAATTCAAGATGACCCGTTCAGATCTGTTCTCAGAAGTGTACCAACCTCAAAGGAATGGCTCATAGTTAGGAAGTGCAAAGCATCATGGGGGCTTCTAAGATACCTACTTACTTGCTGGACCCAAAGGGAGGCTCTGCTCCCAGGAAAGTCTTGCACAGTCAGGGAACAAATATTTGTATGACAGACCAGTTATTACAGATAGCTCTGACGTTCTTATCCTTTGTGAATAAATAAAAAGGTTGAGATTTTGAGTTAAGATGTGAATGAAAGAATCGCTTTGCTCTTTTTAATGAGCATCAAAGATCGATTTGTGAAGAAAAAAGAAATCGATTTGTGTTCCTCCATAAGGGACAGGTTGACAAAGAGGCTATTGGCCAGAATCGCAGCGATGTGGCTAATGTATCCCTGATGCATTTCCTAGTGCAGGGAACAGTCATATGGACATTAAATGCATTTTGTTCTTTGGGATGATTTATTGCATTTATCTGATTCCTTTTGAATTTTTGTGCTTTTTATTGGTTTCATTAGAAATAGAAAATATTTTGTTAGGAAAAATATCTTTTGATATTTTTTCCACTTCTTCAGCTTTCCTATTTTTTATATGAAACCACATATTAGTGCACATTAATGGCAAGGAGATACAACTTAGATTACTGATTTCTGAGACTTATAATGAAAGGAAGATGATTTTTTTAAAAAGCAGATTGCCGTATTATGAGTGCGTATCATATCTATTTAACAAAGTGGTATTATTTGGAATAAGGAAATGCTGAAGGGTATCTGGTTCAGGCAGTGTGGCATTTATAATCTGAAGATTCCATCTCCTGAATCAGATCTTTGTCAACAAGCATCGCTGACAGGAAAATATTTGTGAAATTATTTGTAAATTAGCCAAGTCGCCAATGAGCCAAATGATCCTGTAAAGACTTTGACCTTTCAGACAAGCACTATTAAATAATGAACTGTAGAGATGACCGTAATACATGGATCCATAATGATCATAATGTACGTACAGTCTTAATAGCCTTGGCATCAATCGGAAAACCTATAACTTCTAGGACATCGTGAAGAGGGTGTTTTGGACTGGGACCAAAATAATTTAATTAAACTGTGATATTTTACCAGATAAAAAGCAAGAGTGAACTACCTTTTATTGCTGCAAGGTATAATCAGAATACATAAGTAGGGAACCTGAGGTATATGCACTTAAATCCCCACTCGAGGGGAAAGACCTTCTTCGGCCATAAGCAACTGCAGCATTTGTGAATTTGGAGGTGAACCAATACGCTTCTTGGAAGATAAATTTCCTTTTCCAGAAGTGGCCATGACACCTTACTGTTGTGCCACAGAATATGCAAAAATAAATGATGAGTTATTTCGAACAGTTCAACTAAAGGGTTTTTTTTTTAATTGTTTTTATGCTGCATATTTTGGTGTTTAGATGAGAAATCAATCTGCTAATTTTCTTCGCTCAGAATCCTCCAAAAATAATGATTCAGGAAAGTGCAGCTGATTAATGAACATGATTGTGCAAAGACAAATAACTAAAGTATTTGGTTATCATGAAATTGAACTTTAGATCGTTGGAGGAACAAAGACAAGATTTTATCTCAAATATTTATATACATATATTTACATATACATATACGTGTGATCACTGTTCCAAGGTTTGTATTTATATCAACATTTGGTTGTTCTGGGCCAAACGGAGAGTGAAAGCATGGAGTCTCTCTCTGCTTCATGAAGACTTCATGAAGTCTCTGCTCTTGGTGCCCCCTCTCTGTCCCTACAGCCCTGAATTATTCTGCTATTTGATGGTTACTGCAGGCAGAGGTCATTCTTCACATGACTTTTTAATGAATTAGCTCTTTCATGAACATCTGGTTTCAGGTCACAAGACAGTGGCATGAGAGGCTCAAGGCAGAGGGAGGTTCCATCCACACATCTGTGGAGGCTGGTGCAGAAAGACTTGTCCCGTGGGCAGAGAAGGGAGAAGCAGCCTGATTTCAAAGTCCTCGCACAGCCAAGAGAGAAAGCCTGTAAGTCAGCCTTGCTTGGATGACCTTTCCCTCTTGCAGTGGCGTGTAATCTCTGAGTCATGGACCCCCTTTGAGAACCCGAGGATCACTATGGCTCCTTCTCACCAAAGATGTGCGTATGTCGGCTGCTCACACACATCCACATGCACATTTTCGTCATGCCAACCCCGGGGGTGGGGGGCGGTCATGGGTACCCTAGGATCCTTGGCATCGCAATCAGATGTTGCCTTAGAATTTGGGGAAAAGAGCTTACTCTTGTTTCTTAAAATGTGGGTCATACCCTTTATATCACTTTTTTTAAGTAGGCTCCACACCCAGTGTGGGGCTTGAACTTATGACCTTGAAATCAAGAGTCCCATGCTCTACCGACTCAGCCAGCCAGGCACCCCTAAATCCCTTTTTAAAATGAACGAGTGCAAAAAAAAAAAAAAGAAAGAAAAAAAAAGGGGCGCCTGGGTGGCTCAGTCTGTTAGGAGACTGACTTCGGCTCAGGTCATGATCTCACGGTTCGTGAGTTCGAGCCCCCCGTCGGGCTCTGTGCTGACAGCTCGGAGCCCGGAGCCTGCTTTGGATTCTGTGTCTCCCTCTCTCTCTGCCCCTCCCCTGCTCGTGCTCTCTCTCTCTGTCTCTCAAAAAATAAATACATGTTAAAAAAATTTAAAAATAAAATAAAATAAAATAAAACGAGTGCTGTGCACAAGCCAATTTAGAGGACCTGTACTTGGGGCACCCAGCAGGCTCAGTCAGTAGAGTACATGATTCTTGATCTCAGGGTCGTGAGTTCGAGCCTCATGTTGGACGTAGAGCTTACTTGGAAGGAAGGAAGGAAGGAAGGAAGGAAGGAAGGAAGGAAGGAAGGAGGAAGGAAGAAGGGAAGGAGGAGGAAGGACTTGTACTTAATGATATAACAAAGAATAAAGCACTGTCTAGTCTAGACTAACTAGTTGGTTTCACACAAGTTACTTGCCTTTGCCCCTCCTCTAAACATTTATTCTGTGGCTTTGTTGTTCAAGGAACCCCCACAGTTGAGTCAGGAAGCTGAGACTCTAATTAGCCCAAAGCTGAGGGGAGTCTCCTTCCTATCCTTAAGCTTCAGTTTCTGCATCTATAAAAAGGAAGAGATTTAGATTAGTAGGTAGTTCTCAAGAGACCCTTTTTTGGGGTCTGTGAGGTCAAAAACATTTCATAACAAACTAAGATGTTACTTGCCTTTGTCGCTCTCATCCCACGGCAGGTGCACAGTGGGGGTTTGCAGAAGCTGTGTGACATGTGATGACGTCATTGTGCTGAGAGCGTGTGGAATGTGTGCTGGTAGATTCTTGTGTTTCAAAGATGCTTAATGTGATACACGTCAGGAGGTAAAACCCACCGAAACAAGATTATTCTCTTAGTTTCCTTATTTCTCACAAAGTACCACAAACTGGGTGGCTTAAGACAATAGAAATTTGTTGCCTTGCAGTTCTGGAGGCTAAAAGTCCAAAACTAAGATGTCGGCATTGCTGCTATCTTTCTGGAAAGAAAATTATATGTATATGTATATGTATATGTATATGTATATGTATATGTATATGTAAGTTTATATGTATATCTATATCTATCTATATCATCTATAAAAGATTTTATTTATTTTATAAAGGATTTTATTTATTTATTTTTTTAATTTTTTTTTCAACGTTTTTTATTTATTTTTGGGACAGAGAGAGACAGAGCATGAACGGGGAAGGGTCAGAGAGAGAGGGAGACACAGAATCGGAAACAGGCTCCAGGCTCCGAGCCATCAGCCCAGAGCCTGACGCGGGGCTCGAACTCACGGACCGCGAGATCGTGACCTGGCTGAAGTCGGACGCTTAACCGACTGCGCCACCCAGGCGCCCCTAAAGGATTTTATTTTTAAGTAATCCCTACACCCAAGATGGGGCTCAAACTCATAACCCCAAGGTCAAGAGTAGCACACCCCATTGAGCCAGCCAGGCACCCAAGGGTTGCTTCCTTTTGAGGGCTCTGAAGGAGAATCTTTTCCAGGTCTCTCTCCTGGCTCCTGGTGGCTGCCAGCCACCCTTGGTGTCCCTTGGCTTGTAGACACATCACTCAAACCTCTGTCCCCATCTTCACATGGATTTCTCCCTGAGTGTCTGTGTCTGTGTCTCTACGTGGCCATCTTCTTTTTCGTTTTTTAACATGGTCATCTTCTTTTTTAATGTTTATTTATTTTTGACAGAGAGAGAGAGGGATAGAGCATGAACAGGGGAGGGGCAGAGAGAGGGAGACACAGAATCCGAAGCAGGCTCCAGGCTCTGAGCTGCCAGCACAGAGCCCGGTGCGGGGCTCGAACTCACAGACCACGAGATCATGACCTGAGCTTAAGTCAGACGCTCAACTGACTGAGCCACCCAGGTGCCCCTAACATGGTCATCTTCTCATGAGGACATCAGTCCTATTGGATTAAGGGCCCACCCTACTCCAGTATGACATCATCTTAACTCATTGTCTCTGCAACAACCTTATTCCAAGCAAGGTCACATTCTGAGGGAATAGGAGTTAGGACTAGGGACACAATTCAACCCAAACAGTAATCAATAATATTTAAGATGCTGAGACCAGAGTCTGACTAGGTGACTTCAAGGGTTCTACCCTGATGAAACATCATAAGATTCTAAGGTAAATTTTATTTTATTTTTCTTATGTTTATTTTTGACAAAGAGAGACAGAGACAGAAACAGATCATGAGCGAGGAGGGTCAGAGGGACAGGGAGACACAGAATCCGAAGCAGGCTTCAGGCTCTGAGCTGTCAGCGCAGAGCCCGAGGCAGGACTTGAACTCACCAACCGCAAGATCATGACCTGAGCCAAAGTCAAATGCTTAACTGACTGAGCCACCCAGGTGCCTTTTTTTTTTTTAAGATAATTTATTTTTAAATTATCTCTACATTCACTGTGGGGCTGGAACTTACAACCCTGAGATCAAGAGTCACATGATTTACCCCTTGAGTGAGCCAGGCATCCCATTGGCTACTATTTTTCTTAAAATTAAAAAAAAATTTTCCTTAACATTCTAAGTACAGAACATAACAAATAGATTTTTATTTTTATTTTTTTAAGATTTATTATTTTAAAACGTTTATTTATTTTGTGGGAGAGAGAACACACGTGCATAAGCAGGTGAGGGGCAGAGAGAGAGGAAGAGAGAGAATCCCAAACAGGCTCTACACTGTCAGCACAGAACCCAATGCGGGGCTTTAACCCATGAACCTTGAGATCATGACCTGAGCCAAAATCAAGAGTTGAACACTTAACCGACTGAGCCATCCAGATGCCCCTAAAGATTTTATTTTTTATGATTTTCTACTTTTTATTAAAAAAGTTTTCTTATATTTATTTATTTTTGAGAGAAAGAGAGAGAGAGAGAGAGAGCACAAATGGGGGAGGAGCAAAGAGAGAGGGAGACGTAGAATCCAAAGCAGGCTCTAGGCTCTGAGCTGTCAGCATAGAGCCTGATATGGGGCTGGAACTCACCAACAGTGAGATCACAGCCTGAGCCGAAGTCAGACACTTAACCGACTAAGCCACCTATGCGCCCCTAAAACAATTTTTTTTATATGTTTATTTTTGAGAGAGAGAGAGAGACAGCGTGAATGGGGGAGGGGAAGACAGAGAAAGAGACACAGAATCTGAAGCGGGCTCCAGACTCTGAGCTGTCAGCACAGAGCCCAATGCAGGTCTTGAACTCACGAACTGCGACATCATGACCTGAGCTGAAGTCGGACACTCAACCCACTGAACCATCCAGGTGTCCCTAAAGATTTTATTTTTAAGTAATCTCTACATCCAACATGGGCTCGAACGTATGGTCTTGATCCTGAGATCGAGTCACATAGTGTACTGACTGACCCAGCCAGGTGCCCCGACAAATAGATTTTTAAAAATGTTCTTTTTGCATATTTGCTTCAGATATTTTTGAAGGAAATAAAATATTACAAATACAGCCAAGATTCTTCTCACGCCACAGTCCTGCCAACCTTCATAGGCTTAACCTATATTGAAGTTGGTCTGACTCTCCATCGTGACTTTTTATAATTGTACTTCTTATACATGTATCCACATAATACTCCGGCATTGTATAGTATGTTTTTATAAATCTTACAAATGATTTCATTCTATAAATGTCTGTTTGCAAATTGCCTTTTTCCTTCAGCATTACGCTCCTTAGAATTTTTTTTTTTGGTATCACTACACGTAAATCATTTTACCTTTATTCGTTATTTCCTAATGCTCTTCCTTTCTTTGTAGATCTGAGTTCTGACCAATGTCCTTTCCTTCTCTATGAAGAAGTTACTTTAATACTTCTTGGAAAGTATGCCTACTTGGCAACAAATTCTCTGTTTTTGGTTTGAGAAATTCTTTATTTCTCCTTACTCCTTTTTAAAAGATTTTTTATTTGGGGGCACCTGGGTGGCTCAGTAGGTTAAGTGTCCGAGTCTTGATTTTGGCTCAGGTCAAGATCTCATGGTTCATGGGATCAAGCCCTGCCTTGGCCTCTGTGCTGATAAGCAAGGAGCCTGCTTGGGATTCTCTCTCTCTGCCCTTCCCCCACTCATGCTCTCTCCCTCTCTTTCTCTCTCTAAATAAATAACTTTAAAAAAGATGTTTTTGTTTTTAAGTAATCTCTACACCCACGTGGGGCTCAAACTTATGACACCGAGATCAAGAGTCGCATGCTCTTCTGACTGAGCCTGCCAGGCGTCTGCCTCCTTGACTTTTGAAGGATAACTTCACTGGGTACAGGATTCTAAGTTAGTGAATTTTTTTCTTTCAAAAAAATTTTTTTAACGTTTATTTATTTTTGAGATCGAGAGAGACAGAGCATGAACTGGAGAGGGTCAGAGAGAGAGGGAGACACAGAATCTGAAACAGGCTCCAGGCTCTGGTCAGCACACAGCCTGACGCAGGACTTGAATTCCCGTACTGTGAGATCGTGACCTGAGCCAAAGTCAGACACTTAACCGACTGAGCCACCCGGGTGCCCCCCCGGGTCAATGTTTTTTAAAAAAAAAAATTTTTTTTTTTTAAGTACTCTTCATGTCCAGAACGGAGCCCAATGTGGGGCCTGAACTCACAACCCTGAGATCAATCAAAACCTGAGCAGAGATCAAGAGTTGGATGCTTAACCGACTGAGCTACCCAGGTGTGCCCCTCTTTCAACACTTTCAATATTTCCATCCGTTTCTTGCCTGCATGGTTTCCAAAGGGAAATTCTGTGTCATTCTTTCCTCTCTCCTCCATAGGTAAGTCCTTTTCCTCTGGCCTCTTTCAAAATTTGTCTTTGCCTGTGATTTTCTGCAGCTGGAATATGACATGGTGGGTGTAGATTGTGAGGTCTTGGTCTTTCGGTGAGCCTGTGCCTGTGGGCTGTGACTTCCCAGGGCTTCTCAGCTCCCTTACCCCCTTTGGTAAGGTAGAAAGGCTCGAGGGGTTTGCAGCTGGATATTTCCCTTCTCTTGGGTCCATTAGGCTCTGGTGAAATGGTTTATTTTGAGGGCAGGGCTTGTTAAGAGGAACAGAATCCTCGGGGTATATACCAAAACGGCTCCTTTCCCCTTTCCCCTGGTGAGGTGTGAGGGGGTTTTTTCTGGATCTTTACTGTGAGGATCTGGAAGGCTCCTGGGGGTAAAACTCACAAGTGTGAGGGGCCCCTGGGGTTTTTAACTTTCAAGCTTATCCACGCTGAGCCTCCAGCAATATGTCGACTAGAATACCTTCTCAGGTACTGGTTCCCGTAGAGTTTCTGCTCAGGTAAGTTGTGATTCTCTGCACCTTTAAGTCCACCTCTCCCAATTTGGCAGCTTGCCCTGTGACCTCAGTTCTCTGACAGGTCTAAAAATAATTGCAGATTTTCAGATTTCTCAGCTTGGTTTCCTGCTGTGTGAATGAAAGCAGCTTCTAATCTCCTTACACTGGAAGTCAATACTTATAAAATAATTCATTGTAACTGCTTTACGATGGTCCCTCGGATATGACAATCATTTATCCAGTGTCTGGCTGATGGAAATTCTAGTTGTTTCCATTTTTTCCCCTATTGTAAGCAATGCTGTTGTGAACATTTTTTTGCATGGCTCCTTGCACATATGTGGATGAGGGTTCTTCAAGGTGAACACTGGGAAGTGAAATTGCCGGGTCGTAACGATTCGTACTTACCTTGGACTTGACTCCAGAGTGCCAGATTGCCCAGAGTGGCCGCACCCAGCGTGCACTCTTGAGCAGCGCAGGAGTTTCCTCTCACTAACTCCTCATCAGGGCTTGCAACTGTCAGACTTGTACGCTTTATCATCTCATGGGTGTGAAGCAATGTTTTGCGGGTTTCCTTTGTATTTTCCTGACCACTAGTGAGGATCATTCACTGAAGCGACAATTCCTGAGCTCCTGTCTTGGGCAGGTGCTGATCTGGGCTTGGCTTGTGGGGGGCACATCCGTGGACAAAACAGACACGGCCCCTGCCTTCCCTGCCCTCATAAATCGGTCAGGGTAGGAGGTGAAGGAATTATCGTACAGATCGTTGAAGGAAGAGCCACGCAGGCAGGGGAAAGGCGTCTCGGAGGCAATGGTAATGGTAGCAGGGAGAGAGCGGGGGCGGTGAGGCCAGAGAGGTGGGGGCGATGGCTGCTAATGCAGAGCTTCACAAGCTGGTGTGAGGACTGTGCTTTTCTATCTTGAGCACTGCTGGGAGCCCATGGTGTTCAGGAGAGCACCACATATTTCTAGCTCCCGGCCCTCAGAATGGAGTGGGATGACACTTCCTGGCTGTCTTAAGGACGTATCAAGCCGTGCGAACAGTTCTGGCCACTGAGCTTTGAGAATTCGCTTTAGAGGCAGTTGATTACCAGTGATAATTTTCTAGAGCTTTTTACTCTTCTGCCAAGGCGACCAGAAACATCCAAGTAGGATCCTGAGCTGAAAGCCCCAGTCTCCGATCAACGATCAACGGTGGTGACAAGCGGCTCCCTGCTGCTGCCTCAGATGGATATGCTGCATGAGAAAGAAATGATCACTGTTTATTTATTTGAGAGAGGGAGAGAGAGAAAGCTTGTGTGAGCGGGGGCGGGGCAGAGAGAGAGAGAGAGAGAGAGAGGGAGAATCCCAAGCAGATCCACACTGTCAGCTCAGAGCCTGACTTGGGGCGCGAGCTCATGAACTGTGAGATCATGACCTGAGCTGAAATCAAGAGTTGGAAGCTTCACCGACTGAGCCCCCCAGGTGCCCCAGAAATGATCGCTATTTTAAGTCCCTGAAATTTTGGGGTTATTTGTTACCACAACATAACAGGGATCATCTTGACTGATACAGGGTCATTGTCAAGTTTTGAACTGCACAGTGAGAGAATCTAACCTACCTTTCCTTCCTTCCTTCCTTCCTTCCTTCCTTCCTTCCTTCCTTCCTCTTTCTTTCTCTCTTTTTCTTTTTTTCTTTCCTCCTTCCTCTTTCTTTCTTTCTTTCTTTCTTTCTTTCTTTCTCTTTCTTTAAAATGTGTATTTATTTTTAAAAGAGAGAGAGAGAGAAAGCAAGCATGAGCAGGGGAGGGGCAGAGAGACAGGGAGAAGGAGAATCCCAAGCAAGCTCCATGCTGTCAGCACAGAGCCTGACATGGGGCTCGAACCCACAAACCATGAGATCATGACCTGAGCTGAAATCAAGTTGGATGCTTAACCAACTGAGCCACCCAGACACCCCTATTTATTTACTTTCAGGGGGAGGGGCGGAGAGATAGAGAGAGCACAAGCAGCAGGGGACGGGCAGAGAGAGAATCCCAAGCAGTCTCTGAGCTGTCAGTAAGGAGCCAGATGTGGGACTCGACCCCACGAACTGTGAGAGCATGACCTCAGCCGAAACCAAGAGCTTAACCCGCTTACCCCACTTAACACTTGACCCACTGAGCCATCCAGGCGCCCTAACCTATACTATAAAAAAAATCACAGCTACCAAATTGGAAATAGACTATCTAGAGGGTCAGAAATTAAGAGCCCACTGCAATAATCCAAGCAAGAGACGACAGCGACTTGCACTATGATGGTAGTGGCAGAGGTGGTAAGAAGCAGTCAGCTCATGGACATCGTCAGGAGGCAGGGCCAATAGGATTTTTCTGATGGATTGGATGTGGATGTGAAAGACTCAAAGGTTTTAGTTTGAGCACCTGGAAGAATGGAGTTGCTATTGACTGAGATGGGGAAGACCTCAGGTGGGCAGGTGCTTAGTTTGGGGATATTAAAGTTGACATACCTTAGACATCCAGGTGGAGATGCTGAGCCGGCCCTTGGCCTATAGGAGTCTGGGGTTCAGGAGGGAGGTCTGGGTCGGAGACGTACACTTGAGAATGATCAGCAATTAGGTGGTCTTTAAAGTCATGACAGTGAATGGAATGGAATCAACAGGGGACGGATTGTAGGTACAGAAAAGGACTACACCTGGGGGCTACAACACTCGGAGGCTGGGGAGAAGCAAAGGAATCACTGAAAAACACTGAGAAATACTCACTTGTGAGGTAACAGGAAACCAGGAGGATCGTGTCCCGGCGGCCCAGCCGAAAGAGTCTGTCAGGTAGGAGGTCGCGATCAGTTGTATCAAAAGCTGCAAATAGATCAGGAAAGTGGCAGGCAGAATTGGCTCTTCGTTCTAGCAACACGGGGCTCCGTGGCATTGTCGGTAGGAAAAGTTTTGGTCCAGCAGACAGCAAAAAATAAATAAATAAAAATAAAAATAAAAAAGATGTATCAGAAAAAGGGGAGAAGGGCTGAGTGGTACTCATGAATGATGGGAGGGGAGGGGTCAAAGCAGAGGGCTAGACGTCCATAGCACTGTAGGTGATTCATCTACGGGAGCAGGCAGGAAGCCAGCGGGTGGGGTTCAGAGATGGAGAGATAGATGTGGGGAGTGGGCAGTCTGCGGGCTTCCTCTGCTGATCACGTCAATATCCACAGTGACCTCAGAAAGAAGGGAGGGGGGTTGGAGGTTTGAGGAGGGAGGAAGGGAGGTAGATAACTTGCTGGAGCATTGGGTGAGAAGTGAACCTGGGTTAAGTATCCTATGATTGCCAAGGGCATTAAGAGTCCACTTGAGGCTTGTGGTCATGAATTTAAAATGAAACCAGGCCGTGTGATGCCAGACGCATTTGGCTGGGCAGGTGCAGGTGCCGAGCAGGCAGCAAGTTGGAATTATCACCAGGGTTGTGGTTTGGCTCAGGGAATATTAGGAAGTGAGGAGGCAGGTTGCTGAGGGTGTGTGGAAGGCAGAGGGTACAGTGCTTGACCATGGAATGTAAACAGACACAGAAGAGGAGGAGGGCGTCGAGTCACTGGGGATGTGGTATTAGGACCAACTCAGATTTATTTCCGGAAGACAAGAATCTGAATTCTTCTGGAACACATATACACACCATTATCTATACACGGTCTAATCACATGTTCTCAGAGAATACTTGAAATTAAAACAATGCCTGTAGCTTTGTATACTTAACGTTTGTCTATTTTAATCTGTATTGACATGAGTTAATAGAAATATTAGAGGACAGAGAATTTATTTTAAATGAGATCACAAAAATTGATTTGATACATTTCAGTGACTTCAACTAAGTAGTTTTTTCCCCCAAAGTGTTATAATCAACTTCATTCAGAAGTTTTCAATGGGGCGCATGGGTGGCTCGGTCGATTAAATGTCCGACTTCGGCTCAAGTCATTATCTCATGGTTCGTGGGTTCAAGCCCCCTGTTGGGCTCTGTGCTGACATCTCAGAGCCTGAAGCTGCTTCAGATTCCGTGTCTCCTCTCTCTGCCCCTCCCCTGCTCACCCTCTGTCTTTCTCTCTCAAAAATAAACATTAAAAAAAAAGTTTTCAAAAATTTACACCTGACAGTAGTCAATGCCAAAGCTCAAATCTGCTATATACTCATACTGACTATGAGTGAACTCAATCCTACATGTAGTTAAGCAATGTCCACAGTCAACTATGAGGGCTTCATGTGCATTTTTTTAATTCTTTTTTTTTTTTAATGTTTATTCATTTTGGAGAGACAGAGACAGAGCATGAGTGGGGGAGGGGCAGAGAGAGCGAGGGAGACACAGAATCCGAAGCAGGCTCCAGGCTCTGAGCTGTCAGCACAGAGCCCGATGCGGGCTCAAACCCACAAACCGTGAGATAACCTGAGCTGAAGTCGGAAGCTTACCCAACTGAGCTGCCCAGGTGACCTGAAAAAAAAAAGGTGTTTTTTTTTTTTTTAAAGAAGAGTAAGAGAGACCAGGGATGCACACACGTGGAAAAAACCAGGTGAGGACACAATCAGAAGGCAGTCACCTATGAGCCAAGGAGAGAGGCCTCAGGAGAAACCAGACCTGCTGGCACCTTGATCTCAGACTTAACAGCCTCCAGAACTGTGAGAAAATACATTTCTGTTTTCAGCCATTGAGTCTGTGGCACTTTGTACGTCAGCCCTAGCAAATTAATACAAGGATGTTACGTTAACTGAAATAAGCCAGGCAAATACTGTTTGATTTCACTTATATAAGGTATCTAGAGTGGTCAAATTCATAGAAACAGAAATAGTAGCGGAATAGTAGTTCCCAGGGGCTGGCGGAGGAGGGCAAAATGGGGAGTTGTTGTTTCATGGATATAGAGTTTTGATTTTGCAAGATTTTCATCTTGCACATGGAGGCTGGTTGCACAATGGTGTGAATGTACTTTATTGAGCTGCACACTCAAAAATGATGAAGATGATAGATTGTTATGTGTATTTGACAATTAAAACACGTACACACATGCATGTGCACATGCGCACGCGCACACACACACACACACACACACACACACACACACAAAAGAAGCCAGTTGTTAGAAGGGTCATCTATGTGTGTATTGAAACTGCCAAGAATGGGGGCGCCTGGGTGGCTCAGTCGGTTGAGCATCCGACTTCGGCTCAGGTCACGATCTCGCGGTTCATGTGTTCGAGCCCTGCGTCGGGCTCTGGGCTGATGGCTCAGAGCCTGGAGCCTCCTGCTTCCGATTCTGTGTCTCCCTCTCTCTCTGCCCCTCCCCCGTTCATGCTCTGTCTCTCTCTGTCCCAAAAATAAATAAACGTTAAAAAAAAATTTGTTTAGAAACTGCCAAGAATGAGGACATGAGAGATGGAACATCGTTTTGTGTTTACTGGACATACAGATTCTTCTGCCGATTGTCTGTTCTTTACTTCAGTATGTATGTATGTATGTATGTATTTATTGAGCAGACTCAAGCAGGGCAGACGGGTATAGAGGGAGGGAGAGAGAGAATCCCAAGCTGACTCCCAGCTCAGCGTGCAGCCCAGTGCAGGGCTCGATCCCACAACCCTGGGATCGTAACCTGAGCCAAAATCAAGAGTTGGATGCTCAATTGACTGAGCCACACAGGTGCCCCCGCCAATTCTCTGTTCTTACCTTCAACCACTTTTCTGTTGGGTTGTCTTTCTCGAATAGATTTTTTTTAAAGTTTATTTATTTTTGACACGGAGAGAGAGACACACAGTATGAGCAGGGGAGGGGCAGAGGGAGAGGGAGACACAGAATCCAAAGCAGGCTCCAGGCTCCGAGCTGTCAGCACAGAGCCCGATGCGGGGCTCGAACTCACAGGCCATGAGATCATGACCTGAGCTGAAGTTGGATGCTCCACTGACTGAGCCACCCAGGGGCCCCAACTTGAATAGATTTATAAGCATTCTTTATGGATTCTAATCACTAATCCTGTCATGCTTATGGAAATTACAGTGATCGTTTCCCAACATGTGATTCCCACTTATTTTAATGTAATTTCTCATAAGAAGTCTTTGAGATCATTTTAGTCAATTGTGTCTTTCACCAGGTTGTGCTTTTTAGGCCTTATTCAACAGCTTCTCATACACTGTATCTAAAATTTCTGTAGTTTTGCATTTCACATTTGAGTCTTTAACCCATACTATTTGATTTCTGTTTTGGGTTTGGGAGTGCATCTTCATGAGTATATTATCAGGGGCTTCTAAAGAAGTTTAAAAAAAATTCTGTAAGATTATAAAGAAAATCTATTTATATTTAATTTTTCTAATGTTTACTTATTTATTTTGAGAGAGAGACAGAGCACTAGTGGGGAAGGGCAGAGAGAGAGGGAGAGGGAGAATCCCAAGCAGGCTCCTTGCTGTCAGTTATATATAACTGACATGAGATCATGACCATGAGATCATGACCTGATCTGAAATCAAGAGTCAGTATAAATAAATAAATAAATATAACCAAGGATTGTTATTCCTGTACTTTATCCTTAATTACAGAGACTGAAATTCATTTCCTTTATTAGTGGTAATCAGTTTACCCAAAGTTTTTCTGTCCCTTTGTCACCTCTCCCTGACTCTAGACGATTCCTTTCACCCTGGGATTGTAGTTGCATATTCCTAGGTTAGAGGAGGAACATGCTTCTGTGTATAGCAAAGGGCCATCACAGCTTGTCTAGGCGTTCTCTTTCCTATATCTGTAGTAAGAATTTGCTATTAATTTGAAGGTAATGGGGCTCTTTTGGAGATTGGTTGATGGCCTTTTGGGGGGATGTTTGGGAAATCATTCTTATGACATTTTTAATTAAATAAATTTTATTTTTAAGTAATCTCCACCCAATGTGGGGCTCGAACTCACAACCCCGAGACCAAGAGTTGAATGCTGAGCCAGGCAGCTGCCCCTCTTATGATGTTTTTATTGATCAAAAGAATATGAACATTCTGTATTTTGTGGTCTGCTTCTTTTGTATTTTCTCTATAAGAAAAGCCAAACATTGGGGCGCCCGGCTGACTGAAAGAGCATGTGGCTCTTGATCTTGGGGTCTTGAATTCGAGTCACATGTTGGGTGTAGAGATTACTTAAAAATAAATAAATAAACTTAAAAGAGGCCAAACATCCACCATAAAGATAACTATTCTATTTTTTAAAATACTTTTTTAAAAGTTTATTTTGAGAGACAGAGAGAGAGAGAGCATGTGCAAGCAGGGACGGGGCAGAGAGAGAGGGAGAGAGAGAATCCCAAGCAGGTTCCACAGTGTCAGCTCAGAGCCTGACATGGGTCTTGATCCCACAAACCATGAGATCATGACCTAAAGCTGGATGCTCAATCGACCAAGCCACCCAGGTGCCCCAAGGTTAACTATTTTGACATGTATCAAGGGTAGGGGCACCTGGCTGGCTTAATCAGTTAAGCAACTGGCTTCAGCTCTGGTCATGATCTCAAGGTTTGTGAGTTCGAGCCCCGCTTTGGGATCTGTGCTGACAGCTCAGAGCCTGGAGCCTGCTTCAGATTCTGTGTCCCCCTCTTTCTCTGACCCTCCTCTGCTCACTCTCTGTCTCTCAAAAATGAATAAACGTTAAAAAATTAAAAAAATATATATTAAAAAAGTAAAAAGTTAATAGAGTTTTTAAGAGTAATTTTAAAAAACATTTTTAATGTTGAGAGACAGAGAGAGAGACAGAGTATGAGCGGGGGAGGGGCAGAGAGAGAGGGAGACACAGAATCCGAAGCAGGTGCCAGGCTCTGGGCTGTCAGCACAGAGCTCAAACTCATGAACCGTGAGATCATGACCTGAGCCGACGTTGGACGCTTAACCGACTGAACCACCCAGGTGCCCCTAAATTGTCTTTTTAAGATTAAAGAGAGTAATTACTCTGGAAGTTGGAGTATTAGAAAGAAACCTTTGGGGATGATATTTTGAAATTAAGATGTCTTGTGTTGAATGAAAAGGAGGGAGGGAGCATTAAATTGAGGGGCCAAGACGCGACCAACATAGACACTGAAGCTCGAACGGCAGAGGATGTGTTTCGTTTCCTTTGGTTTACAGAGTCACTTGCCTGTTTGCTCTGTTTGTAAATATGCCTTAGATTGAAGAAATGCATTTTGGTGGCAAATAGCCCCTGCTTCATCAATGCTTAAGATTAAATTCTGGGTTCCCAAATAAAATGTCAGAATCTCAGATTTATTTCCTATGGACTCCCCCTTCTGAGGGCCCCTTTGTGATCAATTCCGGTCTTCTTTGTTCACCGTTTAGACAAAACAGGGCTTGTGGATAATTTTTAACTCCCCATTACTATGCCTTTATTCTCTCTAGAAAACTATACCTTTCCTCCAAGGTAAATCTAAGTAATTTACCAAAGATGCGGAGGAAATGTTTATCTTGAAATGCAGCTTCCCCCAGGGTGGAGTTTGCCGGCTCTCTGGCTTGCTCGGGTAACAGTGGACAGCTGTTTATAACAGGAACCGAGGAATAGCACGTCTCAGTGAGATGGCAGGCAGACAAAGGAGGAGGACTGAGAACGATCAAACTTGGAATTGGGCCAGGACAATGAAAATCAGCATCTCCTCCCCTTAATTCTTTCATGAAGCCCTACGAGACTTTTCAATGACCACATGTGGTCAGAGGTCAGATGTTGGGTTTAGATCTCATCCCAAAGGCACCCATTGCCTCCGGACAGCATGCTGTGGCATTGGCTGGCTAAGCGTAACTCAGAGAAAAGCATCATGGATCACTGGATCTGATGGTTTAGCGGAGCAGGGTTTCCTTGAGATCTACCTGTAGGTGTGTTGGTGTATAGACCCACTTCTACTTTGGTTGAAAGAAAATTCATCGGAGTCTGGAGTTGAGTGGAGAACCTTAATTGCCGTCCATAATCAGTCACATCCGCGCAAAGGAAAAGGGCTTTGAATTTTGGAAAGATGTTTGTTTCACTTAAAAAAATTTTTTTTTTTAATGTTTACTTATTTTTGAGAGAGAGAGTGAGAGAGAGAGACAGAATCCAAAGCAGGGTCCAGGCTCTGAGCTGTCAGCACAGAGCCCGACCCGGGGCTCGAACCTGTGAACCATGAGATCATGACCTGAGCCGAAGTCAGATGCTTTACCGACTGAGCCACCCAGGCGCCCCTGTTTGTTTCACTTTTGTACATGTTTTTGCATGTGTGACAGGTGCCTCCTGCAGTAAGGGCCAGAATCACCCAGGGCTCCATTCTGGCTCAGTGGAGGGACTGTCAAAGGCCATCAGGGGTTACTTACTGGCTCTGAGAGAAAAGACTGAGGAGGCAGCAATTCTGATGTACAACACATTGTGAAGCGAACCCCCGGTGTCGGTAAACCTAAGGTGAGGTTAAGCATCCGCAGACAGACCACGGTGGGAAGGAGTAGTGAGCTCTGTTCTGGCTCCACCTGAAAAAGTGCAGGGGCGCCTGGGTGGCTCAGTTGGTTAAGCATCCAACTCTTGGTTTCGGCTCAGGTCATGATCTCATGGTTTGTGGGTTCGGGCCCCACATCAGGCTCTGTGCTGACGGCATGGAACCTGCTTGGGATTCTGTCTCCCTCTCTCTCTCTGCCTCTCCCCTGCTCGCTCTCTATCTCTCTCTCAAAAATAAATAAACAAACATTAAAAAAAAAAGTTTAAAAAAAAGGAGAAGTGCGAAGGGAGGTGGCTGGGGCACAGTGCTGGCTGGCATTTGCACCACATAATCTTGGAAGGCAATTTCAAAGAAAATGCCTAGAAACAAGCTTCAGTTTGTTACCAGGCTTGATAAAGCACCCCAGTTTTGCCGAAGGCATTTTAGAGGAAAATAATTTACTTGTTCTAAAGCTTGAGTACTTCTGGTGAATTATGAAGGCTAGTTACCAGCCATATGTTCAAAGAGCTTGAATTCTTTTTTTTTTAAATTATAAAAATTATACATGCTTGATATGAAGAGAAAAAAATCAAACAGAACAGAGTCAAATGAAATCAAGCCTGTCTCCTGTTCCCTCGTTACTCTTCATTCCATGCCCAGCGGACTCACTACAAACATTTTCCTGGTGAATGTGTTTTTAGACATTTTTGAAGCAGATGCAAATTTGTCCCTCTTTTTAAAAAGATCTTTTTTTATTTTTAAGTAATCTCTACACCCAGCATGGGGCTTGAACTCACAACCCTGAGATCAAGAGCTGCATGCTCAACTGACTGAGCCAGCCAGGTGCCCCTACAAACTCGTCCTTTTAAAAATCAAATAGAGGTGCCTGGGTGGCTCAGTCCGTCGAGTGTCTGACCCTTGGTTTCAGCTCAGGTCATGCATGATCTTAAGGTTTGTGGGATCGAGCCCCAAGTTGGGCTCCGTGCTGAATGTGAAGACTGCTTAAGATTCTCTCTCTCTCTCTCCCTCAACCCCTGCCCTCCTCTCTAAAATAAAAAAATAAAAATAAATAAAAAATTTAAAAAATGCAAATAGGTAGTGCTTGGCTGTCTCAGTGGGAAGAGCATGCATGCGACCCCTTTTATTTTTTGAGAGAGAAGAGAGCATAGTGGAGGAGGGGCAGAGAAAGAGGGAGAGAAAATCCCAAGCAGGCTCCTAATAGAGCCTAATGTGGGACTTGATCTCACAAACTGTGAGATCATGACCTGAGTTGAAATCAAGAGTTGGACGCTTAACCGACAGCCACCCAGGTGCCCTGATCATGCTACTCTTGATCTGGGGGTTGTGAGTTCGAGACCCACCCCACGTTGGGCAGAGAGCCTACTACAAAAAAAAAAAAAAATACAAATAGATTCATACTTTTGCATAATTGTTCTATGACTTGACTCTGAATCCTGATCGTCATTCTGTATCAACTCAGATTTACCTAATTCTTTTTGAAATCTATAAAGTATTCCATTCCATTGTATGTTTGTACTATAATTTATTTAAACATTCTTTGTTGATGGGTGTTTGGGTTTTTTCAGGTTTTCACTATTATAAATAATGTTGCAGTTATATATATGTTTGTATTATTTTTATACATTTATGCAAGATTATTTGTAGAATGGCTTTCTAGAAGTAGAATTTCTGGGTCGAAGGTATGGGTGTTTAATTGTTTCATAGGTTGTTGCCAAATTGTGTTCTAAAAAAGGGAATGACTACATTTTTACCAACAGTGCATCAAAGTGCCTGTTTTCCCACATCCTCATCAATACTGGGTATTGTGAAGGTAAACTTTTTCCCTAATCTGAGAGTGTATTTTAATTTGCATTTATTTTATTATTATTGAATCATGTTTATTGAACACATTTCTCTATGAATTTTTTGTTCATATATTTTGTCCATTTGTCTGATTTTTTCTTACAAATTTGTAAGAGCTTTATTATATTATGGTAATTTATTATAATTATTATTATATTATAGGTATTGAAAATACTTTCCCTCAATTTTTTTGTTTCTTGCATTGTTGTGCTGTTCTTTTGTGTCTTATAGAGATGTAAAATGTGTATGCATTAAAATTTATTGGTGTTTTTCCTTTATGGCTTCTGGATTTCCTGTTATGCTTAGAAAAAACTCCTTCAATCCATGATTTGAAAAGCTTTTAGTATTCCTCTAATGACTTTCATGGTTTAATTAAAACAAATCATAAAATATCTGACATATACAAAAGAGTAAACATAACCTATAATGTGGGTTATAGAGAAAATAAACTTTTAAACTCAAGCTAACAAATAGAGGCTCAATGGGTTTTACAGAATCCTGTAGACCATGGTAAGGTCTCTCTCTACACCCAATGTGGGGTGTGAACTCATGACCCTGAGACCAAGAGTTGCATGCTTAGGGTGCCTGGGTGGCTGTGTTGGTTAAGTGTCCGAGTCTTGATTTCGGCTCAGGTCATGATCTCATGGTTTATGAGTTTGAATCCCATGTTGGGCTCTGGGCTGACAGTGTACAGCCTGCTTTGGATTCGCACGCTCTCTCTCTCTCTCTCAAAATACATAAATAAACTTAAAAAAAAAAAAGGAATAACATAAATCTAGTTAAAACATTTTTTTCAGCATTTTTTTTTTCTTCTATAGTTATCTGGTTGTCCCAACATCACTTATTAAATAATCCCTCTTTCTCCTGGCTTCTTTTATTTATTTTTTTAAGTTTATTTATTTTGAGAGCAAGAGAGAGAAAGAGAGAGTGAGTGAGCGCATTCACAGTTGGGGTAGGGGCTGAGGGAGGGAGAGGGAGAGAGAGAATCCCAAGCAGGCTCCTCACTGGCAGCGTGAACCCCGATTTGGGGCTTGAACTTACCAACCATGAGATCATGACCTGAGACCAAACCAAGAGTTGGAAGTTTAACCGACTGAGCCACCTAGGCACTCCTCTCCCAGCTTCTTTGAAATAATGGTTTATGTTTCTGATGTGACCTCTGCATACAAAATAAAATCACTTCTACCTATAGTAAGATACACAAAATAACTAACAAAAATCCTTCTTGATATTTTCAAATTCAATAACCAAAAGTAATCCCCATTTTCTAAAGCTTGCTGAAAAGAGATTTAGGAAATGCATTCTAATTTCATAGCGGGGGGAAAAAAAACCCACTAGATATTTGACCTCTTTCTCCTTGACCATGTTATTTAACTTCTCCAAGCCCCAGTTTCTTGACCTTTAAAATGGAGATAATAATACACTTCATGGGCTGTTGTCAGGACTAAGTGGACCAAGGAATACAACATGCTTTGCATGGTGCTTGGGATGTAGTAAGCTTTCAATCAATGGTTTAATAGTTTTCCTTATTAAGATGTATTGTTATTACATTATCAGCCTCTCAGGAAGGCTGTACTCTCCAGCTTTACGGCTGGACCACAATTCTTGCATGAGATTTTGCAGTTAAAGAGACCTAGTTTGCTAATTTTATGGCGCGATAGCATAATGTTATGCTTTGTAACAATGTGAAATCTTGAGACTCCTAAATCTACATGTTTTAAAAGTAGGCTCTATGTCCAACATAGAGGGTAAACTCACAACCCTGAGGTTAAGAGTGGCATGCCCCTACTGACTGGGCCAGCCAGGGGCCCCTTAATCTATGGTTTTTAATTTTTTTTATTTTTTAACGTTTATTTATTTTTGAGACAGGGAGAGACAGAGCATGAACAGGGGAGGGTCAGAGAGAGGGAGACACAGAATCTGAAACAGGCTCCAGGCTCTGAGCTGTCAGCACAGAGCCCGATGCGGGGGCTCGAACTCACGGACCGCGAGATCATGACCTGGGCCGAAGTCAGCCGCTTAACCGACTGAGCCACCCAGGCGCCCCTATCTACGGTTTTTTAAATAAATGAAGTGATGGCAAGCCCTAATACTACAATAAATGTGGTTTCCTGATATTGAGAGGGTCTCTCCTCTCCGCTGAATGGTAGTGTAGGATTCACAGGCATCTTCTGAAAAACTGGTCCATTTGCCCACCACAGGGCTGAACCTTTATTAGAAAGAGTGCTCTTGTAAATGTAGATTTTGATGGAAACTGAAGCCATCTAATACCCTTTACTCCTCATTATTTCCAAACTGATGTCGAATAGTTCCATCCATATCTAGGATGTCCAGAGTCTTTTACTGAAATTTATTATGCTGTAAAATTCGGTTCTCACATTATTAGATATATAATGAGCTACTAACTACTCTTCCCATTTCATAGCTGCAGGAATTGCAGCAAGACAGGGTTTTTCCTGCTGGAAGTTACTCAGAAAGGTAACGGCACAGACCTATTTGTTTTTAGCTCTCTTGGGTCACCGTCCAATAATATCTGCTAGTCCAAATTATTCTTAAAAGAAACTGCTGGATGTGGAAATTATAATCTGAATAGATATTCCAAAGAGAAAATTATCACTTTATTTGAAATAGATGAGTGAATTATTTTGCATGTGTTGTATCCCTTAATTATTCTATTATATACAGATCTGAACTCCTTCAGGGAGAGTGTATGGTATAAGGACACCAATAGCATTTACAGTATATTAACCAACCAACAATAGGTTGATGATTCGCCCTGGATTCATGCCAGGGTGTGTGAAAGAACTCAATAAACATGATATGCATTTCAAAAACTGCTAGTCATAATTAAAATTTCCAAACCCCTCATTCCTATAAATTATATTAACTAGAATATGAACATTTGGCCTGCCCCTCTCTCCCCTTACAGCACCGTAGACCCCGTGATTACCAGCGTTTCGGGAAGTGGGACAGAATACTATGCTTCTCAAAGAAAAAAAGGTGGTATTTGGATTTTTTGCGTGAAACTTACGGCATAGGGTTGTGCACACTGCTCTCTGTCTAAAATTCCCTCTGCGACTGGGGTTCTAGTCCCTTTATTCCTTGATGAGACTTTCCACGCTTTTCATCTTTGCTATATTCTTTTCAAAGAAGCAGCGCGATCTGAGAATTTCGTTTTACTCTTTCTTAATCTTCTGCCACAGACTTATTTTGAAAACGTTCCTTCTCATCGGAATTTCGAAAGGGTCCTTAAAGCGAATCGCTGCAACCCGCTCCGTGTCCCCCGCCCCCCCGCCCCCTCCCCGCCCCGGCCCCGGGATAGGAGTCCGCGTCTGAAGTGGCTGAAAAGGCAAATTGTGACCCTGATAATAACGAGAGCAACGGGACCCTGGGCGGTCGGCCCGGGGGACCTGCCCGCGGCGCGCCGCGACCCCGGCAGCGCACAAAGACGCGCCCGGGTGGGGGGCCCAGCCCACCGCCAGGCCGCCGCCCGGAGCGCGCGCTCGAGCCCGGGCCCTGGCGTCGGCACCGCACAGCGCGGCCGCTCCCCTCCTTCTCTTCTGCTCTTTTTATTAGAAAGGAAAAAAAAGGAGAGAGGGAGAGAGGGAGGGAGAGAGAGAGAGAGAGAGAGAGACAGACAGACAGACAGAGACAGAGACAGAGAAAGAGATAGAACGCAAGAAGTCCCGCCCCTCCGCCCGCCCTCCGCTTTCCATTGGCCCGGCCTCCGCGCGCGTCACTTCCGGATGCGCCAATGGCGAGGCGCGATACTGCGAGGTGGGCCGGGCCCGAGCGCGGAGTGGGCGGCGGGTCGGTGCAGCAGCCCCGCCGCGGCTCGGCCACCATCGCCGAGGCGCCGCTGCTCCCACAGACGCTCGCGAGCCGCCCCCCGCGCTCCCAGCCTCCTCTTCCTCCCGCACGCCCGAGACGCTCGTCCGACTCGGGTCTCGCCCCCGCCTCCGCCTCCCCCGTGCTCTTCCCTCGCTCGCTTCCCACCTTGTCTCTGCCTCATTTTCTCTCCTAGTTGAGGAAAAAAAAAATCACCATCATCCTCAGGGAGCCCCTCGCCCTCAGAAAAACAAAACCAGACATGATCCTGGGCTCCCGCTCCTGAAGGACCGGCCGAGCGAGGAGCAGGGAGCAAGTGGAGACCGCCCCCGAGGTCACGGGAGGGAAGCCCCTGCAGCCCCCGGCCCTGTCCCCGCGGCCGGCCCCCTCCTCGGCCCGAGCCCGGCGGCCCCCAGCCCCGCGGGCCTCCCGCCCCGTCCCCCACTTTCCCGGGAGCCGGCCGAACACACCTCCATTGATGGTGTAGCGCATCCGGGGAAGGTAAGTGTCCAAGTTGCCGGCGCGTGGCGGCCACCTTCTCTCCTGGCCCCTCGTCCTGGGCACGGACATGGGGTGGCAGGGGGCCGGCGTGGACGCCCGGGTCCGCCGGGAGCCGGGAAGGGCAGGCCGGCGTGCGAGCCGCGCGCTCCCGGTTGGGGGGGGGGGCGGGCATAAAGGGCCGGGGACTTCTTCGGCCCTGTGCGGGCCAGGTCACTGTCCCACTCGCCTGCTGACCCCTGTTCTCTCTCTGCTGCTTATTCATGCTCTTGTTGGACTTGTCTGAGGTTAAACTGTTTCATGTGACTGAATTATTGGCCGAACTGGGGGTGGGGGGTAGTGGGGGAAAGGAAAGGAAGTCAGAGACCCACAGTGTACATTTCTTGAATGTTTGTGGATTTGGGGGTCTTGGGGGGAGGACTTTTCTTAAAGTATCATTTTCCCATTAGGGAGAGATTCCTTCTTTGTGTTCTAAATCTCCAGTTCTCTGTTCTGTGTGATTACTAGCCCAAAATCACTTGGAGCAGAATAGGATTCTTACTACCATGTTTGAGTTTTGCTCTGTGAAAGAGAGTGGCTTCTATTTTTATTTTTATTTTTTTAAAGGTTTTGGAAAGGAAGAGAGGTAGTTTTACATAGATTGTGAGTGTGTGTGTGTGTGTGTGTGCGCGTGTGTGTGTGCCTGTGTGTGCGCGGGGAGGGGGAAAGTATTGCAGGTTTCCTTTGAAACTGGTTGCTTGAGAAGTTGTTGAAAGGAAAACAAAATGATTCATTGTTGAATTGTCATTTTCCTCTGCCTCTTTTCCAAGGTTTGCTTACAATTTTTTCTGGATTACAGACTTCAAACATTGATTTAAGCAAAATGTGTCCTTGAGAAACTGGGTGCTTTAAATGTTTCAGTATGTGTTACTATTTTAAGGGACATTTAGAAAGTAGTTTTGTATGAATCCTGAAATAGCTTTCCCCAAAGCAAATTTTTTAAACCCAGAAAAGATAACTAGTAAAAGGGAAAGTTGGCGAATTGCAAAAAAAAAAAAAAAAAAAAACATTTTCGTGGAACACAAATGAATGCATCCTATGTTTAGATAAGAAACAGTTTTGATAATTGCTTTCCATTTAAAGAGAGACCTTTTTGTCTGGTGTGCACTGGTTTCTTTAGTCTCAGTCTGTTGGGGGAGGGGAGACAGGATGGATCTATACAATAATAAAATCATCTTTGGGTAGCGATTTCCTTCCATGGATTTGCTTGCTGAGTTAATTCCCCCGTAAATCATAAACCAGTTTTGATTTTGATGGCCTGCATGGAGAGCTGGCTTCCAGCTCTCCCTGTTGTTGTTGAGGTCGAAGGGAAAAGAGGCAGAGGCAGAGGCAGACACACACACACACACACACACACACACACACACACACAATACCAGGCTGAGGGCTCATTGTTCTTCCATACACACATTCATTCTCTCTCTCCCATATTTGGGACTAGGTTTGCACAGACAAACACAGCTCTTTTTGGGAGAGAGGAGAGAAGATGGGGGAAGGGTGGACGCTTTTCTTTTTCAGCTTTCTTTCACCCATCTCTTGTCTGGCCTTTCTTTGCAACCTTGTAAGAGGCAGAAGAGTATATTAGAAACTAAAGGACACTCTCAAACATGTTCAGAGACTCCTCTTCTCCACCTGCCTTCTTTCCTTTGCATTTCTAGTTTCTGCCGCTCTTTCTTTTTTGTGTATGTAAAGATAAAATTCCTCTTTCTACGTCGTGGCCTTATAGTCTGCTTTCCTATTCCTCATTGCCCCTGACTTTGGTGAGGACAGTGATTTGTTCCGTTGACTCTTACTGTAGTGAATATGACCAGGGTCTTTTCTAGGTAGCAGTGGTGGATTGTTTCAGTTAAGATGACGAAAATTGTATTTGAGTGTCTGTGTGTTTTGACATATTAGTGGCCTGTTGGTTGATAATCAGGTATGCCGGCTATGGAACTGTCATGTTTAGTTTTGTTTTGTAAATAGGGGTTATCAAAGAAGATCTGGTTTTTTCTTTGTGCGGAAGGTGGGGGGAGTGGTGTAGAGAGGCTTCCTTGAATACTGGACAAGGAATAGGATGACAGAGTCCACCTGGGTTAAAACCAGCTCTGGGCCAAGGATGGAGGTTGGTGTGAATACTGTGGGTTGCAGAACAGCACCTTCTACTGGTTAATTGCTTCCAAGGATCTTGAGGAAGAGAACGGGGGAGGGGAGTAACGGCTGAGGCCTAATGATTTTCTTTTGAACGCAATTGTAGTGCCTTCCTGCAAATGCCACTTCCCTGAGCTGCTGATACAGATGCCCTTTGACTGGTACTGGTGCGTTGAGGCTTTATATGTTATTGGCTGAGTTATGACAATTTGTTCTATTATCATCAGTATTTACACATAGTGACTTCTAAGGACACTTTTGAATTGATACTCTGATGAGAAATATAGTTTGTCTTGGAATATTAAACAAAATTTAAAGGGATTTATTTGGGTTCTTGGTGTTGGAAACTGTACATACACTAGCAGTCTTTAAAAAGTTTTCAGTATCTGGGCTCCTGGGTGGCTCAGTCGGTTGGGCGTCCTGACTTCGGCTCAGGTCATGATCTCCCGTGGGTTCAAGTCCCGCATTGGGCTCTGTGCTCACAGCTTGGAGCCTGGAGCCTGCTTTGGATTCTCTCTCCCCCCCCCCCCTCTCTCTCTGCTCCTCCCCCGCTTGTGCTCTGTCTCTGTCTCTCTCAAAGATAAATAAAACATTAAAAAAAAAAGTTTTCAGTATTATTAGTAAAAAATCAAAAAGACCTCCTCTATAGAAAAGAAAAATCCTTGCACTGGACCCAGGGGTTTTCTTCTGGGATTAAATGCAGTTGTGGGGTGAGATGGGGGGGAGAGGAACTCACTAAAATCAGCAGTTTTGCAGATGTCATAGTGTTGTGTTGCAATAATGTTGTTTTCAATTGTCGTATAAACAAATAAAATTAAGTCTGATAGGACGACTTATTCTATGAAATAGATTAAAAAAAAAAAACACAGACAAGAGAAAATGTGAAATGAGCATGTGCACAGATTGACACAGAAGGCCAAATTCCTGCTTAAAGACTTCTAATCCAAGGTGTAGTTTCAGAGATAATTTGTTTGATAAATGCCTGGAAGGATTTTTATTATCACACATCCTACCCCATCTCAATTGTTTTAATGTAGTGAATTGCTAGAGAGAGAGGTTTGCAGAGGCAAGGGCGACAGCATAGAATAAACATCTTCTGTTCCAGACCGGCTGCTCTAAGGAATGTGATTTCTGATCCACTTTGCTTTCACAACTTAGAGTGTAACCCCTAAAGTTGTATATCTTTTACAGTGAAGTGTGAACAGTTCAAATGTATTATTTATTCAGTAGGAATAGAGTCTGGTCATTTCAATCCATTATATTCTCTGCCAGTGTTTTGTTGCAAGGTGACTAGAGTAATTCACAACAAAAAGGTTCACAACAAAAAGGTAGTCCAAATCAAGAAATAAATGTGCCAGAAATAAATTGTACAAGAAATAAATTGTACTTTTTCAATTTTGGCCTGGTGGCCAGTCAAAACATTTTTAAAAAGTGGCGCGGTAATTACTGTCAGGTCCTGCAACAATTATATGTACTGTTGAACAGAAACATGCCAGGTGCCTTAAACACACACATACAAGAATATGACCTATGCCCTTCTAAAACCAGTGCCTGTTGAAGATTATTATGGATTTAATAAGCACTCATTACTTTTATTATTTAAAAAAGTTTTTTTTTTTTAATGTTTATTTATTTTTGAGAGGGACAGAGTGTGAGCAGGGGAGGGGCAGAGAGAGAGGGAGACACAGAATCCGAAGCAGGCTCCAGGCTCCGAGCTGTCAGCAGCACAGAGCCCGACGCGGGGCTCAAACCCACAAACTGTGAGATCGTGACCTGAGCCAAAGTCAGACACTTAACTGACTGAGCCACCCAGGCGCCTCCACTCATTACTTTTAAAATTAGTTTTGAATCTTTAACATCTTGCTCAAATCTCAGTAATCAAACATTCAAGTAGTAAAATAAGTTGTGTATACTGAATTCTTCTGGGAATGCTGTGCTTTCCTACTAACTGCTTTTGGCAGCTTCTTTTGCAGTTGATTTAAAGGCTAAGATAGCAGAAAATTCAGATGTTTAGAGTCATTAGTGTAACATAGCTGTGAACTTCGTTACACACACATACACACCCTGAAACATTACACTATTGTTTTACATATTCACTTTCTGATAACACTGTGCTCTAGCTGATCATAGAGTTTTTCAACAACTAGGAATTCCTCTTGAATCATATTTAAGTGATTGTTAATTATTAGTAGTATCTTGGTGATTATTCCAAATTTGTAGCTTGCTTGTCCTGTTTAAGTGTGATTTTGGTGTGCCTGTTGGCTTGTGCTTGGTTTCTTGTCTGACAGTTCTAGTGTTTTTTAAAATAGTGAGGAAAAATGAGCATTTATGTATTAGGAAATGGTTAATATTGCTTAAGCCATTTTAGTGAACATTTGACCACAAATAACTCAGACATGCTCAAATACTAAATATATTTACTAGGGGGTGCCTGGGTGGCTCAGTCGGTCGAGCGTGTGACTTCGGCTCAGGTCATGATCTTGCATTTCGTGAGTTCAAGCCCCGCGTCGGGCTCTGTGCTGACAGCTCAGAGCCTTGAACCTGCTTCGGATTCTGTGTCTCCCTCTCTCTGCCCCTTCCCTGCTCATGCTCTGTCTCTCTCTCTCAAAAATGGATAAATGTTAAAATATATATATATATATTTACTAGAATGAGGTTTTGGTTGGAATTGTGATTTGCATAATTAACCTGTAATATATAAGTAATATATTACTTACAGTAAGTAATGTAAGATATGCCATGTGTCTGTATATTAGGTAACTAGGTCAGATAGGACTGCTAATGTAATAGGTTTTTTTGTAAAGCGACCCATTTGTGTTAGTGTAAAATTGTTTTCATTTGGTAAACTTTACCAGTGTGTCAACAACTGTAAGCAGTATAATTAATTGTGAAATATTTCCTTAAGTGGTTATGTTACAAAATGAAAAGACTTCTTTTTTTTTTTTTTTTTTTTTTTTACAAAATGAAAAGACTTCTAATTCATAGACCACTTGGTATTTGAAGAATCCTCACAGCCTGTTTTGTCTTGGGCTTTGGCATCGGAAGTTGAAGTTACTGGCCATGCCCTAATTAAAACTGGTAATACATGTGATTTGCAAGGGTTTTGATTAGGCTTATTTGGTTGTAAGGAACAAAAAATCTTCCAAGTCATTTCACGTATGGGAGAAAAGAGGAACAGAAATGGACACCTAGAGAGTCAGGCTTCACAGAAGAACAAGAAGCCCAGGTTCTGATGGGCCTCATGGATGCTGGAATACTGTTAGGGATAAGGATGCTGCCTAGCTTTAGTGACCAGATTACCTTGTTGCCTCCTCAGCAGGAAGGGTTTGTTGAGCCATACCCTAGTGCCTGGGCTGTGTATGGTTGTGCAGGCTATGTGTAGCATAAGGACACCACTCTAAAGGGGACAGTATTTACTTTGTGGGCCTGTACTAATCTGAAAGAGAGCTTTGAGCAAGCCTGGCCTTGCAGCATCTCGAGACAGAGTCTTGGAACAGCGGGGGAGAGCCCTTCATACAAAAACCTATTCTAGCACACTTGGACACACACATACTCAGCCAGGTGCTGTGAGTATGCACGTATACATTCATTCACACCTATACATGTTTACCAGGCTCCCAGAGGTCGGATTCCTGACCCTGTTGCTTCTGGGGGTGGGGAGCAGGGTAGGTAGACTGGTGGTAGCCCTTTGTTGCTTGTGGGGTGAATGTACTTTGGGGGTAGTGTGAGCAGGTGAGAATGTGGGCATGTGTCTGCATGTATGGATTCGGACCAGCTGCCTGGGGAGGCTCTCGAAACCCTTTTCCTCCCTAGGTAGAATCTGGTTGCACTGGGGAGGTGTATCCACACCACAAAAGTTTTACTTGATTCCGAATGAGATGCAAAGGCTCCCGCCACTGATTTAAAAGATGTTTGGTGAAAACATTCTTCAGGTGGATTTAAACTGGATGCGCCTTATTAAACCCAGTGTTGATGTTCCCTTGCTCATCAGTCCTCTTTCCCTCCCCTCTTTATGTTTCTGTGAGCCTGCTCTCTCTGGTTGGGCCACCACATAAAGTTGTTCAGGTTGGATAGTAATATACTAACTTAACTTTTTTAACGGAAGGAAGGTATTCTGCACAAGACACTAAACAGCCAGGGCTGGCCCACCGAATCCTCTGCTATTCGCTCAGCCGTTTTATCTCTGGTTTCTTTGTGTCTTTATGCCTCTGCTTCTGCTTCCACTACTAAGGACTTCTTCTATATTTCATTAACGTTTCTCAAGAGAGAAGATCTGCTAAGACTGTTGGTTAAGCGTTTGGAGCCAGACCGCTTCTTAAGCTACCTACCAGCCCCCCAGATGGCAGGCTGCTCACCTGTTCAAGCCAGCTCTCATTGAGGTACACAGTAGGAGCCGAGGGAATGGGAGGTATTCGGAGCCAAGGCCTGTGGAAGGGAATTTTTTCTACTGTTATATCCTCTCATATTTTTCCCATCTTTATTTTCCCTGACATCTGGTATGGCTGTTGTTGCTTTTGATAGCTTATCCAACAGTTTATGTTGCTTTAAGAAACTACATAGTCATAAATGGTAGTCATTTAAAATCTCTTTTTTAGGTGAGATCATTTTATTACATATGTCTTGTTACATTTTTCCTGTGAATCTACCTACCTACCTGGTCTATCTTCCTGCCTACCCAAGTCCTTGTTTCCCAAACTTTATTCATGGCATACTAATATGCTGCAAATATTTTAAGTGTTCTGAGGTCAAGTAAATTTATAATGCACATTATTGATACCTTAAAGGCTCAGAAATATCCTATAGTTTACAGGTTTTTTTTTTTTTCTTTTAACTTGTTTGTTTGTTTAGTTTGTTGGTTTTCTTTGCTTCCCCAAAGAATACTTATGGGCTTCTTATGGAAACTAATATTCTAAAGAACGATTTGAGAAACACATGTAAAATTAATCCTTTCTTAATCAGGTGGCTTGCACTTTTCTCCTTAATAATGAAGAAGTAATTTCTGGGTGATACTGTTATATAACTTTGCTGCTCTGTACTGTTTCTGTTCAAGCAAGCTTTGCATTCCAGTACTTCCAAGGGTACAAAATGACTGCTTTTTCCACCTTATACATAATGTCATTCTGGAGGTGTTTTTAAATTTAATTTTATTTTTTAGTAATCTCTCCACCCAGCGTGGGGATTGAACTCATGACCCTCCAGATCAAGAGTCATATGCTCTACTGACAGAGCCAGCCAGGTGCCCATTCTGGAGTTAAGATTGTTGTATCTCTAATTTCTTATTCCAGCTTTAAGTCGGATCAGTCAAATTAATATTTTCTTTTTCACCCCACTCCACTAGTTCTGCTCTTATTTAGGGTTTAACCACTTCTTTTTTGGACACCTGTAGTATGTAAGCACTGGCAAGAATCTTTCAGCAAATATTAAAAAAATATCCCAAGTACTTGACTGTGTAGTTTTTTGAGGTAAGCCTTATAGGCATGTAAAGATGAATAGAACAGCCTTCTAGAAATTACTGTCCGTACTGGCTATATACACATAACTGTAGAAGATAAACATAAGTGTTTTAGAGACACAAAACGCCATGGGGTTGTATTAGTTACGTACTGCTGCATAAAAAATTACCTCAAGACTTGGTGACAACACGGTAAATATGATCTTATAGTTTCTGTGGTCATTTGTTTGGGAGGGGCTTAGCTGGGTGGTTCTGGCTTCAGGTCTCTCTTGAGGTTGCAGTCAAGGTGTCAGCCGGGGCTGTGGTCATCTGAAGGCTTGACTGGGGCTGGAAGGTCTGCTTCCAGATGGCTCACTCAGTTGGCTGTGGGCAGAAGGCCTCATTTGCTTGCCACATGGACCTCTCTGTGTGGTTACCTGAGTGACCTCATGACATTGCATTTGGCTTCCCCCAGAAGGAGCGATCAGAGAGAGAGAGAGAGAGAGAGAGAGAGAGAGAGAGGAAGCAAAGAGGAATCTTTAATGCCTTTTCTGACCTACTCTCAGAAGTCGTACACCATCACCTCCATCATATTCTGTTAGTTAAAATCAAGTCACTAAGTCCAGCCCATGTGCAAAGGGAAGGGAGTTTAGCTCCACCTCTTGAAGGGAGGAGTATCAAAGAGTTTGTAGATTTATTTAGAAACCACTGCAGGGGTTCAAAGGAGAGAAATCTAGAAGATTTAAAAAATGTTTTCCCCTTTGATTATCTTCAAGCAACGCTTTACTTTAGAGAATAGTTGCTGGTTCTTAGAGGAGAGTGGCGTGATCATAACCTCATGTTATTCATCTTCTACTCTTGTTAAGGTATCACTTATTCCTTACCCTTTTCCTGTTGTTCTTACATCAGATTTAATCTCTTTCAAATTTTTTTTTATATCTATTTTTGAGAGAAAGAGCACAAATTGGGGAGGGGCAGAGAGAGAATGAAACACAGAATCCCGAAGCAGGCTCCAGGTTCTGAGCTGTCAGCACAGAGTCTAACGCGGGGCTCAAACTCACTGGCTGCGAGATCACGACCTAAGCCGAAGTCGGACAGTTAACCAACTGAGCCACCCTTGCGCCCCAGATTTAATCTAAATTAAAACTGTGGTTAGGACACCTGCCTTAGAATTTTTTTGGTTTGGCTACTCTGATTTCCTACCAGGTAAGTACCTTTTCTTCAGTTCTATACTTCCTCCTCATTTTATCACTTCATTTTGGTGGGGGGGGGGGCTCCATTGAGGCATTTTATTTGCCTATATGTGTTACATCCCGAGAAAAAGAATCCAAGATTTTCGCTCCTGTGTGTTTTTGTCTTGTTTCTGCAAGGCCCGTGTTGCCAGCTGAGGTTGTCAGTTCATTGAAACCAAACTCATGGGACAGGAGCAGGTTATTCTACCATTTTTTCTGGATCTTTGAGTTGCACATCAAAGCTGGGACTGATCATCCACATGTGTTTAACCTGCCTGTGAGGTTCACAGTAGTTTTCCCGGATCTGTGAACATCAGTGATTTCAAATTCACCAATGTAACCATGCTTCATCATTATAGTTAGAAACTGGATGATGGGGGCACCTGGGTGCTCAGTCAGTTAAGCGTCTGACTCTTGATTTCAGCTCAGGTCATGATCTCAGGGTTGTGAGATCAAGCCCTGTGTTGGGCTCTGTGTTGAGCGTGGGGCCTACTTAAGATTCTCTCTCTCCTTCTATCTCTGCCCCTCTCCTGCTTGTACACACTCTCTCTCTTAAAAAAAAAAAAAAAAAAAAAAAAGACATAAACAAACCAGTGACTTTGGAACATGGCCTAATAACATGGCATTTGCCTCTCTTTTTGGCATTGGTTGATGCTCTTGAGAGCATGAGCCAGGACATTCATGTGCACCATTATGGCAGCATTGAAAGATGGTGGAAAGAGACTCCTATCTTGTGTTAATATTTATTACTTGCATTTGTATCTTAGTATTAATTATGTCTTTTCCATTAGATTGAAAACCCCTTGAAGTCAGAAAGTTTTCCTGTAACTACACCAGTGTGTATGCTCACATATGGAATTAAATGTATTCTAAAAGACGCAGTTAATTGTATCTAAGATGTTATCAGTAGTAAGATGCCATTATTTCATGTATGGCTAAGAATGAAAAAAATGCTAACAATTTAACTTATACAGTTAACAGTTTAACTGTAGGACCTGCCTCAGTTCCAGTGCTGTACAAATGGAAAACATCATGCATCTTGAAATCATTGAACGATGGTCATATATTTAGGCCATCATTCTTTTCACAGCTTTATATCCTGGAAAACATTCTTTAAGATAGATCTTAAAGCAGATTATTTTCTCTCATAGGAACAGTGTGATAGGTGGTGTTCTTGTGTAAACATTTAGCGTGAAAAACTTAGATATGACCAAGAGTACAATAAAAACAGATGCTACCGTAAACCTATAGTCATTATAGTTGAATTATGATCCAGTTCCCATAGAGTAGGTATAACTGTTATATATTTTGATTTGTAATATGCTGTATTTTTTGTATATATAACATACAAAAATAGTTAGCACCCTACTGCATCATTAGTTTGGCCTAAAATGTCAACTTATTTTTTTTTTTAAGATTTTATTTTTTTATGTAATCTCCACCTGCAATGTGGGGCTCAAACTCATGACCTCAAGATCGAGAGTCTCATGTTCTACCGGTTGAACAAGCCAGATGCTCCTAAAGTGTCAACTTTTATATATTTAATATTTAAATATTGCTGTTTCTCATGGTTCTGTTCAATTTCTCCTTCAGCACTGTTTTCCAGAGTGACCTCGTTCTACCTAGTATGTCCAGTCTGCAAGTTTATAAATCTAGCCCTAATCTCTTTCCTGAGATCCACATCTGTGTTGCCCTCGGTCTCCTTGGATGTCTTTTGGTCTCCCATCCAAGTACTAACCAGGCCCGACCCTGCTTAGCTTCTGAGATCAGACGAGATTGGGCGCATTCAGGGTGGTATGGCCGTAGACTTGGATGTCTTTTGGGTACTGAGCCTCAAAATTTACCAGTCTGTATTTGATCACTCTTAACCATTATACTATTTATTTTTATTTGAGAGGGAGAAAGAGAGAGACTGCAAGCAGGGGAGAGGGGTGGTGGGGGCTGGGGGAGAGATTCTTAAGCAGGCTCCATGCTCAGCGTGGAACCTGATGTGGGGCTAGGTCACAAGACCCTGGGATTATGACCTGAGCTGAAATCAAGAGTTGGATGCTCAACTGACAGAACCACCTAGGCACCCCTTATCATACTGTTTAACAAAATAGTTAAGAGAACGCTAGACTCAATCCCCAGTCTGCTGCTTAATAACACTATGAACTTTAGGCAAGTTACTTACCTCTCTGGGTCTCGGTTCCCTCATCTGTAAGATGAGAGATAATAGTACTCATCTCACAAGTTTGTTATGAGGACCAAAGTAATTAATACATATAAGTTGCTTAAAATGTCCCTGGAAAATAGTAAGTACTCAATAAATATTAGCCTTTAAAAATTATTATTACTGTTATCATTGTCATTTAGAAATCTAACTTCCACTGTGTTTGCTTTCTTAGTTATCTGCAATACTCAACAACCAGGAGATACATAGGAGCAGTGGGTCAACTCTAGAGGGTTCAAATGACTTCTGAGTTGCCAACCAAACTTTTATTATTTCTTGGATATAGGAAATGCTGCAGAATTGTACATGATTAAATACCAAGAGAATGACACCATAGAGTAATGGTGAGGTTTGGGCTCTTAATGAATGATCAGAATATGATAGCTCAGTTGGTTCTCTTCCTTGTGATGTTCCTGAAGGAGATTTACATGAGTAGAACAATGGCAAGTGGGAAATTTAAAGTATTATTATTAATTGGGTTTTTGGCCAAAATACCCACGTGGAGCTGTCTGATATCCTGGGTTGTAGCCTATTGCTTAAGCTTGAGGCCAAGGCATGGGATCTCCCTTTGTCCTAAATCCCACTATCTTACTACTGCTACAGAAAGCCCAAACATCAGCCTTTTGAGCGTGTGTGAGAGAAATGAGCATAGAGCAAGATAGTGTGGATCGTCATATATGTGTGTCAGTCATATGTGTGTCACGTTTAATTGGCATTTAATCCTTAAATCAGTAAACGAGTCCGATCAGTGTTTTGGACTCTGACCCAATCAGATGAGCAGTCCATTCTCTCAGGGAGGTTCAAGAAGGTAGGGGATGGAGAGAGCGAGCGAGTGAGGAATCTTGTTGGTCCAGCTTCAGCTCTGTAGTGAGCTTGGTTTAATGGCCTGTGAGGAATAACTAAATATGGTTGGCCATCTGTCTAGCAGCCCTACATTATGACTTATTTTTTTTTTTAGGACATTCTCTGGAAGCTAGGGGGAACTGCAAAGTGTTGTTTAAATTTAAGGATAAGGTTACTCTTTGACAGGAAATTAAGGAGAAATATTATGTGAAAATAAGATTTGCCATTTGGAAAAGTGGTCTACCGTTAATGATAGCTCCTATAGCATTTTGGTAATAAGCTGATTTTAATTTTGGTAACAGGAGTATAATCTTTGAGGAATATAATTATATATGATTATGTTAGTAGAGCAGAGCTGAAGCCTAATCATATTATACTCAGTCTGAGACAAGAACATGATAGCAGAAGGGGGATAATTAACTTGGAGGCTGGAAGAGAGGTATCCGGAGTGTTGCCCTCAGATTCTGCAACCTCAGGTTCATTGCTGTCTCGTCAACTCTAGGAGGGCACAGGCCACATCTGCTTTGGTCTCCTCCACATCCTTTGCATCCAGCATGTGACGAATGTAGCAGACATTCACTCGTCAAGTGAATGATTGGATAATATAATTATATAGTTTATCGAGGTCGATGATGCAGGAGATTTGTCTTAATTTCCTGACCCCAAGGAATATTCTGGAAGCTGTTTTTTTTTTTTTTTTTTTTTTCAAGTAGGCTCCACACCCAGTGTGGGGCTTAAATTCATGACCCTGGGATCAAGGGTAGCACGCTCTACTGACTGAACCAGCAAGGTGCCCCAGGAAGCTGATTTTTAGACAGATTCTTTCTTTTTTTGTTTATTTATTTATTTGTTTTGTGTGTGAGAGAGAGAGAGAGAGAGAGAGGGAGAGAGAATATCAAGCAGGCTCTGCACTGTTAGCAGAAAGCCTAATGTGGGGCTCGAGCTCATGAACTGTGAGATTATGACATGAGCTGAAATCAAGTGTCCTACACTTAACCAACTGAGCTACCCAGGTGCCCCTTGGAAACATTCTTTTTTTTTTTTTTTTTTTAATTATTTTTGAGAGAGAGAGAAAATGCATGTGAGCTCTTGTGAGCAGGGAGAGGCAGAGAGAAAGGGAGACAGAATATTCAAAACAGGCTCCATGCTTTCAGTGCAGAGCCTGATGTGGGGCTCAAACTCACAAACTGTGAGATCATGACCTGAGCCGAAGTTGGACGCTTAACTGACTGAGCCACCCAGGCGCTCTACACTCTTCAATATTTTTTATAAGAAAACCATCTGCTGGGGGTCCTGGCTGGCTCAGTTGGTAGAGCATGTGACTCTTGATCTTGGGGTCGTGAGTTTAAGCCCCACGTTGGGTGTAGAGGTTACATAAAAATGTTTAAAAAGATACCGTCTACTACAGTGAGTTCATTATTCAGTATAGAATTGTCACTAAACTTTTTTTGATCTAATGATGGCTTCAGATTTTTATTGCTAAGTAAATTTTCTAACAAGACGAATTGGATTCTTTCTGATTTGAACATTGTGATTTTTGTAGCATAATCTGCCTTTTCTTTAATGTGATTCATTATTGTAGGAATATTGACTGATATTTCCCAAGTTTTTATACACTAAATGTGATTAAAGACCTCTTGGAAACATTTAATTCCTACCGTTTATAAATTAGAAAAATGTGCATACATCTTGTTGCTATTGAGAAATGCTATTATGAACACTTTATTAATATTCCTTAAGATATTTAGCTTTACAAAACATCTACATTCTTTTAAAATATTTTATTTGTAATGGCTTAGCACCTTTTTCATAGCATAGTGAGAATTTTAAAGTCTTTACAGAAGTTTTTACACTATGGAAAAACTTGAATAACTTGGTTGGTAGGTATGCTTGAAAGAGTGTGCTTTTCCTGATAGTGAACACCGGCTTTTCCTCCCACAGCTCGGGGTGACTTTATTTTTGCAAGTTAGAGGACACAGTTTATTTTTCCATCTGTTGATTGTCATGTTTTATTTGCCCCAGCATGCAAGTACACTGTATGTAATTGTGTAATCATCATAAATGAATTTACTTTGAAATGTTATTTACAAATTATTTCTGTCACCTTAGACCCAAAGTTAAGAATGTTGTTATAAAGTTGTTGTGTCTAAGGACTTCTTGAAACCCTGTGTAAGAAATTGATCTTAACGGGTGCCTGGCTGGTTCAAGTTGGTGGAGCGTGCCATTCTTGATCTCGGGGTTATAGGTTTGAGCCCCGCATTGGGTGTAGAGTTTACTTAAAAGAAGATCTTAAAAAAAAAAAAAGTTGATCATAGTGGTTGCCTTTTAAGGACGCATTCTAGGGCACTGGGGAGGGGGATAGAGAGGGATCTCTTACTGTTTGTTGTATATAACTATTACCTAATTTAAAAAATTGGGAAAACCTGTGCTTTTTATTTTTAGACTCTTGCCATTTTCTTATATGCGTTAGTGAAATACCAGTTTAATTTATGTATGAAATGCGGCATACATAATGACCTAGACACATAGGTGCCCTTGATGAATTTTCTCATTAATAGGAATAAGGCATGTACGCTGTTGAGTACTTGATAGAGGAAAGTGCCTCAAGAGGTGATGGTACTATGGTTTAAGAAGGAGAATTAGCTCTGGCAGGGGGCATTAGGGAAGATTTGGTGTAGGAGGAGGTGTTTAACCTGTGTTTTGAAGGATTGGCAGGATTTGGACATGTGATAAGTAGCTAAGAGGATTTCAGGCAGGAAATTGCATGGAGCAAAGGCACCGAGGCTGGAAAGATGGGAAATGGGGAGTACTTTTGCTGCTTCTATGATGAGGATTATGAAATTGTGTTTTGATTTCCTTTTTTTAAAAAAAATTCTTTTAAAATGTCCTGTAGCAGATGCAGGCATACGTAGTTCTTTCAACTCAGGTGATTTATATTTGAAGCTGTTATTGGTAGTAGCTGCTCAGACCAAGATGTAAGAGGATTTTGGAGAGGAGTCCTTCGGGCTGATTTCTTGGAGGAAGAACAGACTGGTTTGGCTGGAACCATGAAGCACCTGAAAGACAGGTTAGGGTCATAGCATGGAGAGATTTAACCAGGGGAAGGCTTCATTTGAGAGCCTGATTTATTCAAGTTAAATACAAATTGTAATTGTATAATTAATTTACACTCATTGTAATCACATTTATATAGTTCAAAAAGAGTAATGCGTACTCCCTCAGTATTCTTCTAGACAGTTTTTATGCACACGTAAGCACATGTTACACACTATACATACTGTCGTAAATTTTGTTTCTTTATTTAGTATTTTAGGCACATACTTTTCAACATTTTTTTTTTTTTTTTTTAAATTTATTTTTGGGACAGAGAGAGACAGAGCATGAACGGGGGAGGGGCAGAGAGAGAGGGAGACACAGAATCGGAAACAGGCTCCAGGCTCCGAGCCATCAGCCCAGAGCCTGACGCGGGGCTCGAACTCACGGACCGCGAGATCGTGACCTGGCTGAAGTCGGACGCTCAACCGACTGCGCCATCCAGGCGCCCCTAGTCATTTATCTTAAAATTGAGTGTCAGCCATTTCTTTATTATTTGTAGTAAGTAAAGCTGAACTTGAGGTCTTTTCTTTCTTTCCAAGTTCATGAGTATATTAGGCCCAAAATATGAAATGGGAAACGCAACTTTTCTGGTTATTTTTCCAGTCTGTAGGCCTCTCTTTTGGGGAAGTGCAGTCGTGCTAGTTGGGTTCTGAAATGGAATTACTCATGACAACTGTTTTGGAATCTCAGGGCTGTGGTACTGGATGAGGAGCGATTTCTTTTAAATAACTTGTAGCTGAAACTGATTTCTAACTGCTAGAGGTGACTTTTTCTGGAAATTTTTAAAAATGCGAAATCTGATACGAAAAAAGCTTCTGAGGTAAGAAGATTTTAAAACTCTGGTAATTGTTTAAAATTTGTAAGTCTTTTTTTTTTTTTTTTTTTTTTTTTTTTTTAGATGGGTGATTCAACTCCTTGGTAGTTACTCTGGTCATTTTTTATTTCGGATTTTTTTAAACATATATTAACGTGTGTGCGCGCACATTAATGTTTTTGATACAGTGATTACATTGCTTCACTTTAAGAACGCCATGACCTGGCCTATATGTGTTCCTGGTTATAATTAACACAGATATTTTAGTGTGGAGAAAAGCATATTGGTCATTTGTTAGGCTGATTTTTTTGAGGAAAGCTTTTCTGTCTCCTAGCATGGCTCTCATCTAATCGGGTCCCAGGCAGCTCCTGTCCAAGGACACCTATAGCACAGTAGCCCTTGTTATTGGCTGAGTCTGGGACCCTCATCCGAATGGTCGTTTGACTTGGGAAAAGGTGTTGATGCAGGCTTATGGCAGATGGTTTTCTATTGGTTTTGATAAAATTGAATGGATCATTCTTTTCTTTTGACTTTATAAAGTAATACTATAAACATTTAGTTTCCTATTCTTTTTAGTAAAAATATCCTTAAAAATGTGATTCTCTGCATTTTAACCCCCTCATTTTTTATTATTTCTCCATCTTTTTATGCTTCTTCTATTTGGAAAGTTATTTTTGGTTAGTTTGGTTTTAGTCTTTTAAATTAAAATGTCTTCTCTTTTTCCCCCTTGGCATCTCTTTTCTTGTTACTAATTTTTTCATGTTTTAGGATTTTTTTCCCTACCGTAAAGTCCCTTGGCCTTTGGGTTGCAGCTTTGATTAAAGTGGATTTTTTCTTGGGCTTTTAATTAGATTTTCTTTTTCTTTAGCTCTTCATATGGAGATTGAGGCTGATGCTGACTGACACGTGGGTCAGTGGCATGATTACTTAGGATGAGACTAATGTGAACATTGAGTGGCTTGAACACAGTGTTCAGCATAGCTTGTGGGTGTTTCCATTTCTGCTGGAGGGCTATTTCCTGACTTAGAAGCACTGTCCTTAAAAAAAAAGCACTGTCCTAAAATAAAAATAAATAAAATTCTTGGTTACTATGTTCATTGAAATCAAGGTGAGACATGAGAACTGGGTGACCTGTGGAAAACGACGTCTGTAAGTCCAGAAACAATGTTTTGCTCAGAGACGGGATGTTGATTTGATAGGAGAGAGTAAGGGTCTTTTAAGCACACTGTGTATGTGCTGTGTCATTCATGATTTTTCTTGCTTCACCAAAAATATCCTGAACCATGATAGCCTATGAGCATTATAAATAAGCTTGATGTATGTCTTCTAGTTAGCGGGAGAAGACCTGGGCCCCGATTCCACCTGTGCCGTGGACCCCGTGTATGATGAATTGCCCTGCCTCCCTAGCTCTTGGATGGCGACGGTGGTTACATACACTGAGATGAAAAAATAGATATGGAAATACTTTGAGAATGTAAATGTACTCTATAAATCTAAAGTACGTTAGTTTCCTTTTTCTTTCCCAGGAACTCAGGGCTCTTGGAGCCCACAATCTTTCCTTAATCTAGCAGTATTTATTTTCTGTAATGTTGCCAAGAGAAGTCTCCTGTCATCTTGGTGTTTTTCTTGTGCCAGCACTACATGCAGATGTATTTGTTCCAAATATTTTTATGTAGGGACTACTAACTGTGCGGTAAGTGTTCAGCTGTAGTAGAGAACTACTGTTTTTAGGTGTTTTATCCTAAAATAAATACGTTTGTTTGCATTTTATGACAAGAGACATCAAAAAGACATTTTATGAGTGTGATAATACATTGCCTTTTCTTTTTTTAACAAACTCCGCAATTTTTTAAATCCCAGAAATCTGTAAATATGCTTTTCTGTGGTGACTACAATGCGGATGGCGTCAATAGGTTGTTTGAGTTCGGAATGGGAGCAGGTATTCGGTTTTCCTGCCACCTTAATCGCAGGCCTGTGAACTTTTAATATAAAGATGCAGAAAGAGCTAGAGTTAGGTTGTAGCCCCTGAAATGTCTTAAACCATTTTCTCTCTCAAGTTGCTTATTCCAGTCCAATTGTTCAGGAAAGAAGCTCTGAAGCTTTTTTGCTTGGGAGTCAGAGGTTAATTTGTAATTAAAACGGTTAACATTGGTTGTAATATCGGTCCCTCTTTGGGGAGGGGGGTGGACGGAGACTGTCCTGAATCAGGGGAGAGTTGTCTGGTTAAGTCTCTTCTCTAGGTGCTCATATAATTCGTTTTCTCATTTGGTTTGTATGTTTGGGGTAATTTCGCCTTTTAAGAAAGTGGCCATATTTTTGTCACTCCCTGAGAAGAGTATGAGTGCTGTCAAATTTCTTGCATCCCCGAAGTCCATTTTGCTTGCACGTAGTCATACGGTTTCTAGGATGCCATTTGCAAGCCATGCTGATGCGGGGCTGGCTTTGAAATCCAAGGCATCTTTTGAGTATCAAAGGACTGTAGGAGATGGGTAATGTTAAGGTTGCAAAATTCTTGCAGAGTACCACATGCCGTTGATATGCTTACTGTCGTGATTTATGATCCTCGGAAATTTAGCCTTTGATACAGCTGTCATCAAGGTGGCCCTCAGCTCTGTCTGTGCATTGCTCCGAAGTGATTCACTTTACGCTCCCGGTATAAAAATAGACCCCTGCTTCCCTGATGGATCACCCTCCCCCCAAGAGCTTCTGTAAACCTTCTTAAAATTGAGAGAAAATACGTGTAAGACACCACTAAAAAGAATCTCACCTCTGGGGTAAGTGTTAGAGATTTGAATGTTGCTAAAGCACCAAGGAGGGAGGGGTTTGACCTATTTTGAGCTCATCTGTGACACTTGTTTAGAAACCTCCAATGACACTGAGTTGGCACAGCTCATTTCCGAGGTTTGGTTTTTAACTTTAGGTTCAGTGACAGTCATCTCTTCATTTACAAGGTGATTGTCTAGGAGTAACTGGGCCCCCATGGTACCATGTCACAATCACTGTAGGACCCATTTACAGAGATGACCTATGGAGGGTTTTAGCCTCCTGCTCATCGTATTACCTTAAAAAGGAACCGTGGCCATTTGATGTAATTTTGGCCACAAGACCTGTTGTTTGAATTACACGGAATTAGAAGTCAGTATTTGAAGTTCTGTTTCATTGGATGTTATAAGAGGGTCCATAAGAATAATGGATGACTATGAAGTTTTAGCCTAGTGCATAGCTAAAAGTATATTTCAGAGATGAGGTAAACCTGTCATGCTTGTGACTACCTGGTTTCTGCTGTGAATTATTGAGCTGATGTTTGTTTTTACTGTGTTATTTAAAATTTTTTTTAATGTTTATTTTTGAGAGAGAGAGAGCAGGGTAGGGAGGGGCAGAGAAAGAGGGGGAAAGAGGATCCAAAGTGGGCTCCACACTGACAGCAGCAAGCCTGATGTGGGGCTCAAACCCATGAACTATGATGAGATCATGACCTGAGCTCAGCCAGCTGAGCCACCTAGGTGCCCCAAACTGACGTTTGTTTTTAGATGCATGGAAAAAGCTATACGCTTGGTACTCTTTCAATTATATAAACTTAATTGGTTATAAAAATGTTACTTGGACTTCATTAAGTGAAGAAGGCTCTCTTCTAATTTATCTTTTTTCTGTGAAGCTTCACCTGTTCTGTTGATGATAAATTCTGAAAGAGCATTGTTCTAAGTTTATAGTGATGATGTACTTTATTTGTCCTTAAATGATTTCTGACAGAGCTTTTTTCCTTTGTATTTTCTGTTTTGCTTGAGTTTTAGAGAATTGTAGTTTGAAACTAATGTCTTTTTCTTCTCAAATACAGTATGCTTCCTTTTCTTCTCTTACAGTTTTTGTGTGTGTCTAAGAGCGATGTGTGTAATTTGGAAAAAAAAAAAAAGATCTTGAAAGAGTCATACTTTCCATGTACCTATACTAATCATGAAAAGGAAAACTCAGTCATTTTTCTAAAATGATAGACACAGTGATTAATAAGATAGACATAATGATATTTATAAAAATGGTCTGTAAATTCAGGCTTAGCTTCTGTGCAAAGGCTGCTCTCCTCCAAGTCTCCTTTTCTCTGGGTGGTCGGCTCTTAGGAAGGGAGGCTGTGAGTGGTACACTGGGCCATTCATTTGCCAGTACTGTTTCTAGTGTCTCTTACAGGGCACAGTATTAGGCACTGGGAGCACAAAGATAAATAAGTTGTGTCCCTGCAGTGACAGAGTTCATGAGGAAATGATGTGAATAAAATACAGTCTTAGAAGAACTTTAATAAAAGTAGAAACTTTATGCTCCCCCATAGCCCAGTGTGAGGTGTGCATGTGCCGTGGACATTTACATGGTACTTAGGGACAACTTACCTGTTAACAAATGGATTCTTCAGCCCCTCTTTAGGCGTCTACATTTATTGCGGATGTGTGGCCTGATGTAACCAGGGTGAGGTTTTCTTGTCACTGAAGTTTTCTAGGGAAGTAGAGGGTAAATCTCTTCTGGGAAAAGGTTGAGCACCCTAACCTTTGTCTTTCACTGAACCCGAAATACCTTTCTATATGTTTTGTTTACTTTTTTTTTTTTTTAACGTTTATTTATTTTTGAGACAGAGACAGAGCATGAACAGGGGAGGGGCAGAGAGAGAGGGAGACACAGAATCTGAAATGGGCTCCAGGCTCTGAGCTGTCAGCACAGAGCCCGACACGGGGCTCGAACTCACGGACCGTGAGATCATGACCTGAGCCGAAGTCGGACGCTTAACTGACTGAGCCACCCAGGCGCCCCTGTTTTGTTTACTTTTAAGAACATGCTCTCAGAGCTAATTTAAAATAATTTTGTTCATTTTTCCCAAACCCCTGTTTTGGAAAAAAGAACTGTTTTTTTTTTTCTTTTTTCTTTTTAATGTTTATTTTTTGAGAGAGAGCACAAGCAGGGGAAGGGGAGAGAGACAGAGAGACAGACAGACAGACAGAGGGTCTGAAGCGGGCTCTGTGCTGAGAGCAGAGAGCTGATGCGGGCTTGAGCTCACAAACGGGGAGATCATGACCTGAGCTGAAGTTAGGCGCTTAACCAACTGAGCCACCCAGGTGCCCCACAAAAGAACTCTTTTCTAATAAAGAATAAAGATTACTGTACCAGAAGGAGTTAGTATTGCCCTTGACCTTCTCCTCTGCCTTGGAAACCTGCAGTTTTTTTTTTTTTTTTTTTTTTTTTTTTTTTTTGTGGACACATGATATAAGTAAATTAGATGCTGATCTGATTTGCATGTTTTCTTCGTTGGGTGGCAGGGGGCACAATATTTAATTTTTTAATTCATTCTCTCTGGCCAACCATTCTTCCTAAGTAAGAAGTAATGCCTGGCCTTTTTTCCCCCCTGGAAAATGGCCTACTTAGTTTTCAGAAAAATTGTGGTATCTCTGTATGGAGGATTTGAAGCATTGTTTAAAAATAAATTTACGGGACACACCTGGGTGGCTCAGTCAGTTAAGCATCTTTCGACTCTTGATTTTGGCTCAGGTCATGGTCTTGCAGTTACACGAGTTCAAGCCCCGTGTCAGGCTCTGCGCTGACAGTGTGGAACCTGCTTGGGATTCTGTCTTTCTCTCTGCCCCTCTCCTACTTTGTGTTCTGTCTCTTTCAAATAAACTTAAAAAAAAAATAAATTTGTTAGTATTAAATGATACAAGAACGACCTCAGGACATTGAAAATTAAAATCTAAGCTTTTAGTTATACCTGTTACCTCCATATTTCTTATACTGGCACTAAATCTATTTATTCACCAAATAGATTTATTTATTATTTATTTGTATTATTATTTACTATTTGCTAGATAATGTACAAAGTGCTTGGGAGACTTGTAATATAGTGGTACTTGCCTTCGTTAGGAATCAATCAGTCATTCAGTCTTTTTTCTTCTGTTTAGGTTTTTTGTTGTTGTTGTTGTTACTGTTCCTTTAACTGTCTTGCATTGTCAGTATTTATGCTCTTTTTCCTGTCCCAGTGGAGCATGTAAATTAAGTCCCAATCATGGTGCTTAAACCTATAGCTCCAGAGAGAAGCAGCTGGCACTGAATTCTGCTTGGCTTAACTTTCCACCCAGGAACTGTCAGTGAGTCAACAGGTACAGGATATGTGTTTTCCAAGTTTAATACTGATATAAGTGGGATGTAAAAGAAATAAAAGTTATTACCTTTGCCCTCACAACTTAGGAGGCAAGCCTTGAAGAGTATAGATCTAGAACAAAAGTGGAATATAGCCAACTACATATTGTATAGCATAAACATAAATATATGAATATATAGTCACATTTAGGTTAACTAGAGATTATTGTGGGTTAAAGTAATTGACTAAGTACTTATCCAGAAGCTAAGAGCCCGGCCTTAAAGAGTGGGTGCTGTTTGAATAGGCACTGGGAGAGCAGGTTCTGATGGTCTCAGCAGGGGGTCAGGTCAGCCTGAGGCAAGAAGGAGTGTGCTGTGTACTGAGTCCGGCAAGGGAAATCTTGCTGGAGTGAGGAACCTGTGGGCGGGAGTGGGGTGAGATACGTTAGGTGAGCCAAATGTTGGAGGCTTGGAATGCTAAGCGCAGAATTCGTGCTGGCACCTGAGAAGAACGGGATGCTTGGGTTGGGGGTAGAGGTAGGAACGTGGCAAGGCAGCCAGAGACTGTGAAGTCTGAGTACTTCTGGGTTAGGACGTGCACTGGCCAGGCCTGGGAAGGATGTGTTTGTGCACTTGTGTGCTGTGTTCACATTGTTTCCCATCCCTACTTGTATTTGGTCAGATGGCCAGACAGACTGAAGGGAAACCCAAGTAGCCACAGGACAAAATAGACTTTGGCAAGTCTAAGTGGTTGGTTGAAGTATCACTGTTGGCTTTTACTTAGCATCATAATTCATAAAAAATAGAAAATTTACCAAAACTCCTATCACCAAATATAGATGTTATTTTATGGGTGTTACAGACTTAATTTACATGCTCCATGTAAATTACATGCTCCATGTAAATGACAGGTTTTTAAACAGATCATAAATCATAGTTTCATCTCTTGCCTCCTACCCCAAACATCCACTGTTTCATAGATATTCTTCCATCCCCAACCCTCTCGCCCCCCTTTTTGGCTGTCTCTTGTTTATTCTTCAGGTCTTAGTTTAGGCATGCTTTCATCAGGAAACCTGTCCTCACTCAGGGTTGTACCTAGCCGTGCTCTCCCGTGACACCTGTACTGTCTGCCCTGGGCCCTCGCTTCTGATACTGCACTGTGATGGTACGCTCGGCCCCTGCTACCTGGGAGCTCAGAGAGCTCGGCCACAAGGCTAATAGCTGTTGAGTCCTCATCTGCCAGGGTGGGCCAGGCCCACCCTGCTTAGGCCCCTCCTGCTTAGTCTGTGGAAAGGTTGGGCTTACTTATCATTGTAATTGAGTTTTTAAAATTTAACATCTCCTAAACACTTTTCTGCTTTTATGCATTCCTAACTATTGTTTATTATGGTCGTATGTTTTTAATGTTTATATTCCTTAAGTACTTCCCTGTTACTGGGCATTTTGGTTGTTTCCATTATTCTTTTTCCTCCATATCTATACCAGTACCATAAACTTGCTTGTACATACAGCACTTCTTTTTAATACTTCTAAATTAAAAATAAAGAAAACCATACCTAAGCACATATTTTTATCTATTGTATATTTTTTATTTATTAAAACATTTTTTAAAAATGTTTATTTTGAGAGGGGGGAGGTGCAGAGAGAGAGGGAGAGAGAGAAGCCCAAGCTGGCTCCGCACTGTCAACACAGAGCCAGATGAGGGGCTCAGACCCACAAACCTTGAGATCATGACCCAAGCTGAAATCAAGAGTCAGACACTCAATGGACTGAGCCGCCCAGGACTGAGCTACCTAGGTGCCCCAACCACATACTTATTTAAAAAAATTTTTTTTAATGTTTATTTATTTTTGAGAGAGAGAGATAGAGACAGAGAACAAGCGGGGAGGGGCAGAGACAGAGCAGGGCAGAGACAGGGCAGAGGCAGAATCCCAAGCAGGCTCCAGGCTCTGAGCTGTCAGCACAGAGCCCAATGAGGGGCTTGAACCCACAAACCGTGAGATCACGACCTGAGCTGAAGTTGGACACGTACCCGACTGAGCCACCCAGGCACCCCATCACATACTTATTTTATAAAAGATGTGTGTGTTCATTTATACATTGTGTCTAACTTCATGGTGAGTGGCCTGTAAAATAGCATTTGTTTTTGCTCAGATTTCATTTTGAACAAGGAAAATATGCCTCTGTTCCAATTCAAAGTAAATTATAAAATGAGCAACTGTGATTGATGCCCAAATAGGGTAAGAGATGCTGATGGGGTGATGGGGTACTGTTTTAAGTAGGGTATTAAGGGACAGCTTCTCTGAAGAGGTGACATTTGAGCAAGGCCTTGAACAGGGTAAGGAACCATGCAGAGATCTGGGGATAGGGCATTCCAGGCAGAGAGAATACTAAGTGCAAAAGTCCCAAGATAGGAGCCTGCTGGTGTGGTCAGGGAGCAGTGGAACAGCTCTGAGAGCTGTAGGAGGTGAGGTCAGAGGGAGAGGCACAGGCTGGGTCTGATAGGTCCTTGTAGACCATGGTAAGGTCTCTGCCTTTTACTTTATGCATAACGGGATGCTGCCGGAAGGTTTTGATCCAGGTGTGACAGTTTCTGATTTCTCTTTTAAAAAGATCCTGCTGTTGGGGTGCCTGGGTGGCTCAGTTGGTTGAGCGTCCGACTTTGGCTCAGGTCATGATCTTGTGGTCTATGAGTTCGAGCCCTGCGTCAGCCTCTGTGCTGAGCCCGGAGCCTGCTTTGAATTCTGTGTCTCCCTCTCTCTCCGCCCCTCCCCCTCTCGTACTCTGTCCCTCTCTCTCAAAAATGAATCAACGTTAAAAAAAAAAGATCCTGCTGTGTAAAAGTTAGACTGCTGCCAGCTGGAGGCTGGTGAGGAGGCCATTGCAGGAATCCCGGTGAGACGTGGTGGCTTGGACGGGTGGGGGTGGTGGAGGTGAAGAGAGTGCTCGTGTTTGGGATTTGGTAAAATGCCATGTGCTGAGAGGTGAAGTTTTTACAACTAGTTATAAAACAAGCCTAAGGCAAAACCTCGCATTGAAAATGAATTAATAGTGTTTTAAATGCCTTTCTCTTCAGAGTATCTGGTAGATTTTATATCCTTGAAATTACCGAACTGCTTCAGTTGGGGAAAGGAACCAGTCAAGGTAAGGGCTGGGACTGGGTTGTATTGTTAATCCACTTGCTGATGGAATAAGAAAGATTCCATAGCAGCAGATGTGCAAATTTTCATCTGTAATGGCCATTTATTTAATATAAAAGGTATGTCTGAAGAATTATGCTTGGATAAATTATATACTGAATTCTGGTGCTTAGTGTGATTGTGTTCAACTTGACCTGTTTAGCATTAACTGTGAAATATGTTGCAGCAATAATAAGGAACGAAATGGGTGCCTTTCTGCTGTTATCAAAATCCATTAACAAGTTTTGCTGTGCTTGACTGCTTTTCAATGTTACGCTTTATGGTTCATACCAAAGCTGTAGATGTAAATGACATCCATTCCACAACGGTTTCTAAGGCCGTACAAACTGTGATGTTGTATTTGGAGTAAACATCTGTTTACTCCATAGGAATGATAGATGCTAGACAGGTTATGGTTTGCTTTGGTTCTACTTCTCTACTTTGCATAGGATTTTAGCCAGGTAGAGAAAAGTATTTCACAGTGTTCTTGAGCTTTGTGAAACTACCTTGGTTTATGTGAATGTTCTGCATGGAAGGCCACTATTCTTTATTTTTTATGCTAGTTTAGCCAAGGGCATCCTTTAGTGTAGGAGGTCTTGTGAAAGTGGGCAAAGCACTAAATTGAAGCGGAGTGTCTTTTTTGGTAAAAGTTGGTTTTAGGAGTATGAAATTTAAACTTACGGTATCTGCTGTTTGCAAAATGCAAGATATTAAGTCATGGTGTTGAGTGTTTATTGGTTTTTGTTTGCTTTTCTAGGGTTGGGTTTTTTTTTTTTTGTTTGTTTGTTTGTTTGTTTGTTTTGAATAATCTCTACACCCAACGTGGGGCCTAAACTCATGACCCCCAAGATCAAGAGTTTTATGCTTTTGCAACTGAGCCAGCCAGGTGCCCCTAGAGTTGGGGTCTTTAATGATAGAGTTTTAGAATCTTATTTTCCATAGCTACTTAAAGATTTAGAACAAAGATTAGGAGCTTTTTTGGGATCCCTTTATTAATCTGGGGAAAACTGTGGACTTTTCCCAGAAAAAGACATGCACACATTCGTGCAACAAACAGATATATTCAGCATATGTCTATCAAATGGTTACTCTCCTGTCAGGCATGGTTATTAGATGTTTAGGATACATAATGAAAAAAATCCAACAGTCCCCACACTGTGCCCCTGTGGAGCTTATATTCTAGTAAAGTCAGCAAGCAATAAGCATGATACATAAGAACATTGTGGAGTATATTAGGATATGGTAAGTGCCGTGGAAAAAATAGAATACAGGAAGGGAAGAATAGCCGTGGCTCTGATTTAAATATGGAAGTAAGGATCGGCCTGATAGGATGATATTTGAACAAAAGGTTAAAGATGGCACACCAGTTAGCCATGCAGAGTTCTGGCTTTGGAGCTTTCTGTGGCTCAAATGAGGGGAATGCCAGCACAAAGACCAACAAGAAGAGTGGTGTGTTAGTTTCTGGGAGCTGCTGTAACAGAGTAACACCGGTGGGTGACTTAAAATAATGGAAATATATTCTCTCCTATAATCCAGAGGCTCTCAGGGAGGAGGGATCTATGCTCCTCCCCTGGCTTCTGATGGCAGCCGGCAGCCTGTGGCAGCCCGTGGCAGTCCGTGACAGTCCTCGGCTTTCAGACACATCATCTGTCCTCACACCTCTTCCTGTTTCATCTTCTTCTGCTTGTCATTGGATTTAGTGCCCAACCTAAATCCAGGATGATCTCATTTCAGGATTCTTAATTATATCTACAAAGACTGTTTTTCCCAATAAAGTCACATTCCTCAGGAACTGGGGGTTAGGATTTGGACTTACCTTTTTGGGGACCACCATTCATGTGTATTGATTCCTAAGATAGATACAACTGGTAGTATGTACTGGTAAGGGGGTAGGGGCAAGTAGGTCTCTGGTGCCCCTGGGGTCCTCTTAAGGACCTTGCAGAAATTGAACTGGGAAGTCTTTGGAAGGTTTTGAGCAGGGATTTGACAAGTGATTTGCATTTTAAAGGGATGTCTCTGACTGCTGTGTTGACTACAAACTGGGGCCAAAGGATGGGGGTGAGGGCACAGGTGGGAGGCTATTGTAATAAATAATCTACATGAGAAATGATGGTGGCTCAGACCAGGGTGGTAGTAGTGAGGGTGGTGAGTGTTTGGCTTCAGGACATATTTCAAAGGTAGAATAATGGTATTTTCTGATGAATTTTCATGTCGGGTAGGGGTGAAAGCAGTCAAGAATGATTCCAAGGTGGGGTGTCTGGCTGGCTCAGTTGGTAGAGCATGCGACTCTTGATCTTGGGGTTGTGAGTTCAAGCCCCATGTTGGGCAAAGAGCTTACCTAAAAGAAAAAATAAATAAATATAAAGACTGACCTACTTCAAAAAATTAAAAAAAAAAAAAAAAAAAAAAGAATGATTTCAAGATTTTGGGACTAAGCCAGAAGGATGCGGTTATCAGAAGCTAGTATGGGAAGTGTATGGTTAGAGCAGCCTTTTTGGGAAAGATTAAGAGCTTAGGTTTGGATATTGAGTTTAAGGTAAGTAGTAGATTGCAGAGTGGAAATGCTGAGCAGACAGTTTTAAGACAGTAGAAGAGTCTGGAATTAGGTGAGAAACCTGGATTGTAAATACATAGTTGTAATTATTGGCAAATGTAATTAAAGCTGGGAAATTGGAAGAGATCACAACAGGAATACAGAGAAAAGGTCCAAGAACTAAACATGGGGCATTAAAAGGTCTGAGAGAAGAACAGTCTACAACAAAAATCACCAAGAAGAGATCAGCATAAAAGGAAAAACCAAGAGAGCATCTTGGAAGCCAAGTAAGAAAAAGGGAGAAAGTGTTACAAAAGTCTGCTAAATCAGGTCATCCGGATGGAAAATTGATCATTGGATTTAGCAATGTTGAGGTCGGAGATGAACGTGACAAGATTAGTTTCAGTGGGTTGGGTCAAAACCTTATTGGAGTGGATTTAAGAATGAAAGAAGAATTTGAGAGAATGAATATAGCACCTTTTTGGAGGATATTTGCTGTAGGAGAATAGCAAAACAGGGCTGTAGGTAGTTGAAGACCTTTTTTTTTTCCAGATAGGAGAAATAATAGTGCAGAAGTAGCTTGCTGCTTCAGAATTTTAATTTCAGGGGATTAGTAGGTCCACTGCATCCCTCTGTGAACCTGCAATTGAGAAATTCTTGGCCTTTAGCTTGTCAGTATCACCATGCGGCAGCATCCTCACTTCCTCCCTCAAGATGGCCCTTTGGTGTTAAAGAGTTTGCATGGCCTAGGGATTAGATCACAAAGAATGAGAATTCCTGTTTCCATTCTTTCTTATAAGGAGTAGGCCTTGGTGCAAATTACTTACCTTACATTAAAAAAATTTTATTCTTCACTTAGTCCTTACAGTGGCACTGTTCTACATGCATTTAATCTTTACAGCAATCCTATGTATTTTTTTACAGTGTTGGGGAAGTGGAGACACAGAAAGACTTGGTAACTTGCTGAAAGTCACCCAGCTGGGAAATGTATAGCCAAGGTTTTTTTTTTTTAAAGATTTTATTTTTAGGGGCGCCTGGGTGGCTCAGCGGGTTAAGCATTCCACTCTTGATTTTGGCTCAGGTCATGATATCATGGTTTGTGAGATTGAGCCCTGCATTGGGCTCCATGCTGATGGTGCAGAGCCTGCTTGGGGTTCTCTCTCTCCCTCCCTCTCTGTCCCCCTCCCTCCAATAAATAAATAAACTTAAAAAATTAAAAAAAAAAAGATTTTTTTGGTAAGCAGTCTCTATACCCAGCATGGTCTCAACCTCACCACCCTGAAATCAAGAGTCACATGCTTCTCCTACCTAGCTAGTCAGGTGCCCCCAGATCCAAGTTTTGAACCCAGACAGTGTGACTCCAGAGTCTGTGTTCCTAACCATTGTACTATGCTTCCTCTCATAGTTCTTTAGTTGTGGTTGCTAATAAAGTATGTTGAGTGTAGGGTGAGGCAAGTGGGATGGAGGTGGTAGGTGTCGAAGGACAAATGATGCTTTTGGGGTCTTCGAGATTTTCATCTGAAAGATTTTGTAAAAGAGGCAATGTCCTCATAGATTTGTCCCGGCTCACATATAATGAGTACTGTAAGATTCTTTTCATTTTTTTAAAGATTCATTTATTTATTTAAGTAATCGCTACACACAACATGGAGCTCAAACTCAAAACCCCAAGATCATGAGTCGACACCTGTGACTGAGCCAGCCATATGCCCCTGAATATTGTAAGATTATAATAGATTTTATTATAGGGCTTGAAAATAGCTGCTTTTCTTACAGCAGATTGGCGAGCATCCTTTTCCATTGTATACTGGCTGTTGGCTGGCACAGAGATCTGCACTGTTTCCAGCGGGTGAAATTGCTCCCTCTCCACCTGTACTTTACTTTCTGGTTCCTTTGACAGTAAGGCTTGATATGTCGGTGTACCCTGGATGGCATTGTTCTGTTGCATCAGATGACCTAAATTACTGGCTCTCTTTGGTGTAGAGTGGTGGTTCAAGTACGCCTTTGGGGCCCTGGAGTTAAAATGGGTGATTCTGAGTCAGTGTGGCTTGAGCATGTCACTAAGGATTTCTTGATCCAGTTGGATAGTGCAGATTCTGTTTGCTTCGGTACAGCTTAGGCATGTTCTTCTCTCTGTAATCTCTCCCCAGGAATCGACTAGCCAGGGCCAAAGAGGAGCAGAAGTAATACACACGAGGGTACTGGAGCCCAGAAGGATAGATGATCATTTACCCCAAGGTGGAAGTCAAATTGGTGATTGAGCTGACATTAGAACCCAATTTGCTTAATGTTCAGGTTAATGCTTTAAAAAATGAATGGGTTACTTTGAAAAAAAAAGTTTATTTTTGAGAGAGAGAGAGAGAGAGAGGGAGAGAGGGAGAGCGTGCGCGAGCACAAGCAGGGGAGGGGCAGAGAGAGAGAGGGAGACACAGAATCTGAAGCAGGCTCCAGGCTCTGAGTTGTCAGCGCAGGGCCCAACATGGGGCTCGGACCCACAAACTAACTGTGAGGTCATGACCTGAGCCGAAGTCGGATGCTTAACCAACTGAACCACCTAGGCACCCCAAATGGGTTATTTTAAAAAATACAAGCACTGCCATGCAGTTACCTAATTTTCATCCTTATAACAAATGCATAATGCTCCAGATGTTTTATTTTTATTATTATGAGTAGCACTATATAGATTTTTTTTCATTCAGTAAATATTGAGTGTCAACTTTCTGAGGATTTGGTAATGAATCAGTAGGAAAAAATGTCTGTTCTCCTGGAACTTATAACAGATTGGTGTCTTCTCATATTTACAATTATTAGTGTAGAGTATGAGTGAGTTCTTGTTTATTACAGATAAAATTGTTCAATAACTGTATTTCTGAACAAGATTTTAAAAAACTGTATGTAAAAATGAAGTCTTCTAGTGGTACCTGGGTGGTTCAGTCAGTTAAGCATCCGACTCTTGATTTTGGCTCAGGTCATGCTCTCGTGGTCTTGAGATCAGCCCTGCGTTGGGCTCTGTGCGGTGTGGAGCCTGCTTAGGATTCTCTCTCTCTTCCTCTGTCCCTCCCCTGCTTACATGTTTTCTCTCTCTCTCTCTCTCTCTCTCTCACTCACTCAAAAAAAAAAAAAAAGAAGTCTTCTAAAGTATTTATTTTCTTTGATTAAAATGTATAGTGTTTGCCCCCTTATACACAAGTGCTATTAAAAATTAAAATAAATAGGGACCTCTAAAAGAAGTATTTTAAGTATCATCAATTCTTGATAATTAAAGAACTTGGTTAATTGGTTTTTTTCACTAATTAGATAAAATGTATAAACAGGTCTTGTGATTTTTGGCATGGCTGAGAAATTCTTCAATTTTTTGAGACTTAACAGATAAGATCTATAGTAAAGTCAAATTTCAGGTTGCAGAGTTGACTAGTAATTTCTCATGCCTTGCTTTGTGTGAGTCTCCCATCATCCTGCTTTCATTTCTGGAAATTTGGTAGGAATTTGAGTGTATGGCATTAGATGTGAATCAGTTCACTCTAAGAGGCCCGGTTTGAACTTTGAGTCAGTGAAGTGTGCCTATGTTTAGTAATACAGACAGGCTCCTTTAAAAGAGTTATAACCAAATCTCAGATTGAAAGAAAGTAGATGGTCTGTTCTAAGCATGCATTAAGAAACTGCTTTCTGTAGCTGACTACAGCAGAAAGACTGTTAAGACAAGTCTGTGCAGGGTGATCCCTATGAGAATTATTTTGATACCTTAATAGTACACTCATTAGGTAAATTTTATATAATGACTGATACTTGAGGTGAATCACTTCTTAGCTGTTTGTTTAGTATGTTGACTATAACTACTTAAAAAAATTTTTTTTTGATGTTTGTTTGTTTTTAAGAGAGACAGAGCATGAGCCGGGGGGCAGGGGGGAGAGACAGAAAGAGAGGGAGACACAGAATCTGAAGCAGGCTCCAGGCTCTGAGCTGTCAGCACAGAGCCCGACGTGGGGCCTGACCCCACAAGCCATGAATGAGATCATGACCTGAGCTGAAGTTGGGTGCTTGTCCGACTGAGCCACCCGGGCACCCCTGACTATAACTACTTTACCCATTCTTCAAGAGAGGTGGTATTATTACTGATTTCCAGGGAGAGGAAATGGAGATTCAGAGAGGACTTGCTTCTAACAGTATCAGATTTGGGGTCCAAACAAAGATCTTGGGGCTTGCTAGTTGAAGCTTTTTCTGCCATTCTATATACCTTTTCTTAAAATTATGGCACATTTTGTACTAGAATGACCTGTCTGAAACAGTATTTTTCTTTAATTTCATTTAGAAAATAAAATATTCATTCTCTTCTGTTTTTCCGTTTTATTGACACTTTCCTTCAGGAAGTTCTAAAAACTGAACGTAAGATACTTTTCCTCCTCTCTCCTCTCCTCTTTCTCCCCTGACCTCCACCACTGCAAGGATATATACTGCCACCCTCCTGCCCCCTTCTCCTCCTGCATTCTCCCTCCTCCCCACTTTCCTCCCGTTCCTTTTCTTCTTCTTTTTTTCCCCTCTTCCCTTTCACAATTAGTTCCATTCTAAAACTTTTTTTAATGTTTATTTTTATTTTTGAGAGAGAGAAAATGAGTGGGGCAGGGGCAGGGAGGGGGGGGGGACAGAGGATCAGAAGCGGGCTCTGCACTGCAGCGACACAGGGCTCAAACTCACAAACTGTGAGATCATGATCTGAGCCGAAGTCAGACGCTCAACCGACTGAGCCACCCAGGTGCCCCATTATTAAATTTTAATAGTATAAAATGTAAGAAAAAAAAATATTCATTGACACTGGATAATATGTTTTTTTCTAGGAGGGCAAAGAGAAAATCTGGATTTCTCAGAGAAGCCAATGCCTTCCAGAAATTGAAACAGCCATATAACTTACTGTTTTAAGTAGGTTGCAGTGTAAATGTTAGCAGATAAAATATTGATAACTTTCTTGCTCTAGTTAGAATTCCTTCAGAGGTTCAAGTGCTTATTGGCTTCACTCAGAATGAGTAGTTCTAATTTTTGACTTTGATGTTATTTTAACATTCAGTAAGAGAGAACGTGTTTAAGTGGAAGGTCAAATATTGATGGTGTGTAGAAAGGGGAAAGGAAAACTTATCTTTAAATTTGTTAAATTGTTCATTATCTACTTAAAATGATACCGTTTTAGGGGAAGAAAGTATCTGATAACTTCGATGAAGTAAAAAATTTAGAAAGTTACTAAGCACTTAAAGTGGATTCATTTTAGGAAATTTACATAAGAAAAGGTTTGTGAAAATAGGATATATTGTTGTATTTTGGATGATAAGCAGATATTAAGAACTTTGGGATTATTATAGTTTGTATGAAACCTATCAATTTGATGTTTACTTAAATCGTATGTTGAAATTATTAACTGCATTTTCAACTAAAAGATTTCTTAAACAGAAGTGTAGCTTTGGTTTGAGAAGCAGTGTGACTGGTGGTCACAACTTTGAAGCCAGACGCCTGGGTTCAAATCTCCACTCTGCCAGTAGTAGTTTTAATATTACTGAGGAAGTTGCTTCACTTCTCTGGACCTAGGTTTCCTCATCTATAAAATAGGGACAATAATAGTACCTACCTTGTGGGATTGCTGTGAGAATTAGGTGAATTAATATGTACAGAGTGTAAGTAAGTGATGAGAGAGGTCAGATGTTCCAATGCTTATCGAACACCTTCCACGAATATTTGAGGCTAGGTGCTAGGAAACACAGATGTTGGGAAGATTGAAAAAGATTTAGGGAGAAGAGGTGAACGTTATGAGGGGAGGTATGGGAATTAGAGAGTTCAGATGATTGAATTCTCTGCTGGAACAATGGAGCGATTCTGAGGAAGAGCAGATGAGCGTTGTACCATTCAAGAGTTAAAATACATGGCAACACCGGCACAGTTCTGTGATTATCTCCTTGAGACACCCTCCTTTACATATTGGAACACATGTTCTCCTTTACATAATGGAATAATAATTCTGGCTTGATTCTTATTTTATTTTATTTAAGTTTATTTGAGAGAGAGCGCTCGGGCGGGGGAGAGGCAAAGGGAGAGGGAGAGAAAGAATTCTAAGCCGGCTCCTCACTGCCAGCATGGGGCCCGATATGGGGCTCGATCTCATGCACTGTGAGATTGTGACCTGAGCCGAAAGCGAGAATTGCACACTCAACTGACTGACCCACCCGGGAGTCCTCTGATTCTTTTTTTTTTTTTTTTTTTTAATGTCATTTGAAGTAAGTTAGGTTGGGTATAGTTTTTAAATATTTTACTAAAATGAGGGGAGAAATAGGAAACTCCAGAGGCAGCGAGAATAAACCAGAGGGAGTAAAAATGAAACCTGAAAGATGATGACTGGAAGAAAAGGGGATCAAAGGAGGAAAGGTTCTGTTGAGGCTGGAGGACAAATGTATCCAAGTGTTCAGGCTTGCTGGGGGCCGTGGTCAGAGGGTGGAGTGTGTGTGTGTGTGTGTGTGCGTGTGTGCGTGTGCGTGTGCGTGTGCATGCGTGTGTGTGTGTTGTGGAAGGGTGGTTGTGGAAGTCGATGGTTTCAAGGGAGGGAAGGTAGAGGTCATTGGAGATGCGGTACCTAGAAACCAGACAGCTCACAGTTAGATGGGTACCCTTTTGTTGCCATCACCCTGACTACGGTAGGACCTGGTGAGAAGGGAGAAGAGCAGATGTTAAAGACTTCTGTAAACGGAGGGGAAGGACCACCCAGAGATCACTCTTGTAACAAACACTCTGTGGCATTTCTTCTGTGCAATTCCTCTTTCGTTATCTTTGAATATCATTGATGGCATATGTGTATACTATTTTGTAACTTTTTATTTTAATTTTTTAAAGTTTATTTATTTTGAGAGCGAGCATGAGCAGGGGAGGAGCAGAGAGAGAGACAGAGAGACAGAGACAGAGACAGAGACAGAGAGAGAGAGAGAGAGAGAGAGAGAGGGAGAGAGAATCAGAAGCCAGCTCTGCACATGTCCGCGTGGAGCCTGATGTGGGGCTCTGTCTCACAAACTGCAAGACAGTGACCAGAGCTGAAATCACCAGCTGAGCCACTCAGGCGCCCCCTTAACTTGCTTTAAACATAAGTTTTACATTTTCCTTATGACATCAAACGGTAATAGTTCATTGTGTAAAAGTCAGAAAATGGAGTTAAAAAGAAGAAACTCGAACTGCTAACGTTAGCTCTTTGTGCTACACTCTCCCGGAGTTTTTCCCTACATAGTCAGTATAAATATATTTTGAAAATGGTATCACATTATATACCTATACTTGTATGTGTGTGTGTGTATGTGTATATATACACACATTTGTGTGTGTGTGTGTGTGTGTGTATGTATTTCAAGTAATCTTTGCACCCAATGTGGGGCTCAAACTCACAACCCCAAGATCAAGGGTCGGATGCTCCATCAACAGCGAGCCAGGCTCCCTCACATTAGGTATATTTTTGTAATTACTGCATATTCAATAAAGTATGAGTATTTTCATGTCATTCAATGTCAGTAAATATACTGTCAGGGTTACTTTTAATAACTGTAGTGTTCTAAGAATCTGCTATAATTTACTGACTGAATCCAATTGTTATTAAGCATTTCTAACATCTGTTTTGCTCACCTAATTGTGTATTGGGTCTTTAAATTGATATGGTTCATAATGGTTGCGTAGTGTTTTGGTGTATGAAGGCGCTGAGAGTTGACAGTAGTGAAGGGTGGTTTTTAGCCATGGACCTGATTGACACATAATTTATGGAGGCCAGTTCAGCCCTGTAGTTATGGCCATACACATTAACATTATATTCGTAATATGAACTCTTCAGGGATTTTGGAGGTGTTTTTGTTTTTGTTTTTTTTGTGGTAGAGGAAATTAAGCATATCAGCCTGGTTCTCTGTGTCATTTCCTGGACCAGAAGATTTATATTGAAGATGCTGGATGCTTAACAGTTTGGAATTCATTTTGCCATGTTTACAGCAACATATTCTCATTTGCCTTCCTTCAGTGAAAAAGGGTAAATAATCACTGACTTTTTTTCCTTAATTAAGCATTAAAAGCCAAATTGGGCATTTACATGTTAGGAAAATCATGACAATGACATAAATTGCCTTGCATTTTCTTGTGTGATGTCCTTGGGAACAGTACATGTGTTTTGCAGAATGCTTTGATTGAAAATATTTACACAGAAAATGAGCTTGCAGTATGAACACATTGAAATAACTAATTTATCACCCCTAAAATACATCTCAGTGACTACAGTATCCAAGGAGTCCTAAAAGCTGATTCTAAAGATAGGCTTGGATTGGAGAGACTGACTGCTGAGTTTTCACATTACTTCTTCAGAGCACTTTTCTGAAATGAGTTTTTTACTTATTTGTTAACTTGTTCATTGTTTGTACATGACTTCATATTCACCAGTATATCCCCAGTCCCAGTTAATGAAAATTGTTAAATGAGTGAATTGTATTAGATCAGTTCTCAATCCATTTAAATTACTAAAGAATTGACTTCTTTAGGAGAGTAATTTTCCAGATACACATGAGTAAATTGAAGCCAAGAGAGTTTATCTGGGGTGTTCTGGTGATGTAGAAGGATAATCTGGGAGTCCTCCTTCTCCCTAAATAGTATTCTTCCCTCTGAATCACCTAGGTAACAGCCACAACTCTGCCATTTTGACCATTTCAACCATTCCATGTTTTTCTTGATTCTTTTCTTGATCCCGAAATTGTAGTTCTTATTTTGGTGCTACTTTGATGTATCTAGGACAGCACTGTGCAATAGAAATTATAATGTGAGCTTTAACTATGAGCCATATATATAATCTTACATTTTCTAGTAGCCTTATTAAAAAAAAGATAGAAGGGGTGAAATTAATTTAAATATTTTTTTAATTAAAAAAATTTTGTTAATGTTTATTATTTTTGAGAGAGAGACACACACAGAAAGCAGGCAGGGGAGGGGCAGAGAGAGAGGGAGACACAGAATCCGAAGCAGGCCCCAGGCTCTGAGCTGTCAGCGCAGAGCCTGACGCGGGGCTCGAACTCACAGACTGCGGTATCATGACCTGAGCTGATGTCGGCCACTTAACTGACTGAGCCACCCAGGTGCCCCTAATTTAAATATTTTTAATGTTTTTTAAAAAAGTTTATATTGGGAGAGAGAGCACACAAGCAGCAGGGGTGGGGCAGAGAGAGAGGGAGAGAGAATCCCAAACAGGCTCTGTGCTGGCAGTAAAGACCCCAACTCAGGGCTTGATTCCATGAACTGTGAGATCATGACCTGAGCTGAAATCAAGAGTTGGATGTTTAACTGACTGAGCCACCCAGGCACCCGAAAAGGGGTGAAATTAATTTTAACAATTACATTTTATTTAACCCGTTATGTCTGGAACATTATTTTAGCATCTGGAACATTATTTTAGCATGTAAATAATATAAAGATTACTAGTGAGTTTTTTTACATTGTTTTTCATACTAAGTATTTAAAAGCCAGTGTGCTGGATTTTACATTTATGTCTCAGTTTGGATTAGCACACTGCAAATGCCCAGTGTGGCTAGTGTTTACCATATTGGACAATGCAGATCTAAGGAATCATTTAGAAACAAAACTGAGAACCAAAATGCTAATAATATAGGTAATGGCGAAGATATCCATTTCATAGCCTTGGTATAGATAGGTTCATATAATAATAAATAATACTTTTTTGCTGCAGGCCGAATTTATACATTGAATTGGTATTGTTTAACCAAGATAATAAAAACATATTATTATAGGTGTTTTAGAAATCCAGGAACTCTGAAGCTTGGTCACATCTAGTCCCTCCTTTTTATTTGTTCATTCATTTATTTATTAATTACAAAAAAAAATTAATGTTTATTTATTTTTGAGAGAGAGAGAGCATGAGTGGGGAGGGGCAGAGAGAGAGGGAGACACAGAATCCGAAGCAGGCTCCCGGCTCCGAGCTGTCGGCACAGAGCCCGACACGGGGCTCGAACTCACGGACTCTGAGATCATGACCTGAGCCAAAGTTGGATGCTCACTCGATGGAGCCACCCAGGCGCCACAGAGCCTGATGTGGGGCTCAAACTCACAGACCGCGAGATCATGACCTGAGCTGAAGTCAGACGCTTGACCAACTGAGACCCCCTCCTTTTTAAATATAAGAAAAAAGTGATGGAGAATATCTAATTATATCTGTAATATTTAATTAATTGCATGAGGGGGAAAGAGATCTGAAGCATCCAGCCCAGTATTAACATTGTTAGATCTGGGTGGTAAGTACATGGTGTTCCTTATGTTTTCTAATACTTGTCTATGTGTTTTAAATATTTCATGAGAAAATTTAAAGATGTGAAAAACTTGATTCATAAAGGTAAAATGTGAACGAGACATGGTGATGTGTTATAAATTCTGGAAGTGATGCTTTGCTGGTACTTTTTCATAGTGATGGTATCGTTTCTTTTTCCTCCAGTTAATAGTGAGTTGCAGAAAAATGGCAACTTCCGTTCAGCAACTGCTTTCTGTGGATGAGATTTGTTATGAAAGACATGCCATCTGGATATGATTTAATGTAATTTCATATTAGAGCTATAGCATTTCAAAGAATGGAATATTTCTTAGACATCTCTGTTTAAACAGATGTTTGACTTGAAGATCTTTAAACTGAGATGTCAAGTAATACTGACATTTTTGAAGTTTAACAATTTTTTAAACTTTTTTTGGCAATTCAGTCAAAAGAACTTTTTTGTTTATTTGATATTATATTAAAGATATAGGTCAGATACTCACTTTTTCAGTATAAATAGGACTTAGTAGGAATCTCAAGTGTATTTTGTAAAATTTTATTTGTAATGATGCTTCAAGAGGATAAGGTAAAACAGAGTATCGTATATCAGGAACAAAATATTTGAAGTAACAGTTGGTTTCAGCCCAATGTAGAAATAGGTTATAAGTGAAAAAATATATATATACCATATACACCAGAGATAGAAAAGGGGAGAGGAAGTTACAGTTGACAATTAGGAATTGTATATACTTAAGCTGTATAGCGGATGATTTGATACACATATATATTGTGAAATAATCACATTGAAACTAATAATTAACATATTCATCACCTCAGACAGTTAACCACATTTTTTTGTTGTTTTCTGGCAAGAACACATAGGATCTTAACCTTCTTAGCAAATTTCAAATATACCAGAAAGCATTGTTAACTTGGTAACATTGTTGTACATTCCTAGAAATAACTTTTTTCATTCAATAAATGTTTGTTACTGAGTGTGTATTTTAATATAAAATAGTTGAAGCCTCTACCTTCGTGGAATTTATAGAGGTGACAGCTGTTTGCATTTTGGTGTCTTTTCTTCCAATCTCTTTTTCTAGTCTTATCTATCAGAAAATTGGGTCATGTTCTTATACATACAGTTTTGTATCTTTTCCTAAAACAGCATTTGCAACATCAATAATTTCTCACGGTATTAAAATCTTTGAAAACCTCATGTTAAAAGAGCTTCCTACTGTGATTTTTTTTCCTAGTATAAAAGTATATATTGCTAATTATAAACTTTATATGAATAGAACTGCATAATTTAGCAAACAAAAGTTTCTAATAGATGTGAATTCCAAAACGATGAATGTTAGTACGTTGGCATATCTGTATATCTAACTTTTAAAAAAATGTTTTTTTTATTTTGTGAGGGAGAGGGTAAGCACGAGTGGGGAGGGACAGAAAGAGGGGGAGAGAGAATCCCAAGCAGGCTCCATGCTGGCAGCATAAATCCCAACACAGTGCTTGAAATGTGAGATCGTGAGCTGAGCTGAAATCAAGAGTCGGACGCTTAACTGACTGAACCAGCCAGGTGCCTCTATTTCTTTTTCTATAAAAACATATATCCTATGCCTTTGCTGTCCTTTTAAATTTACAGAAACAGCGTCGTACTCTACATTCTGTACTGTAATTTACTTTTTTGTACTTAACTACAAATTCTGAGCTTTTTTCCGTATTGGTACACACATAGCCTATCTGTTTTTGGTAACTATATTCCATAGTATGGCACATTAATGTCATAATTTAGCTAGTTCGCTCTTTGGGTGTTGAAGGCTTTGTCTGGGTTTTGCTGTTGTGAACAGTGGTGCAGTTAGCATCCTTGGCGATGTTTTTACATAAGCCTGTGGGTATTTTTGTAGGGTAAATTCCTAAAAGAATTACTGAATCAAAAATTAGATGCATTTTGAATTTTAATAGAAATTGCTAAATTAGCCTCCAAAAAGATCGTGCCAGTTGACATTCCTGTGGGCAGCATATCAGCCATAGCTTTTTAAAACGCGGCGTTTACGGAGTGCTTGCAGTGTCCGTAGTACTCTTCGGCGTCGGTGTGGTCCTTGTCACATTCTTGAGGTGCTGGTAGTCCGCGGAGGAGAAGACTGAGGACACGGCTAGTAAGCAGAAGGACTGCAAGGAAACCGAGGCCATCTGCTTTCCAGGCCTGTGCTCTTAATCATTGGGTGACATTTCCTCTTAGATCTGCATCTGACCAAAACTTCTGTTGCGTTTTGTGTCCGTGAGAAAGTCAAGTCCTAATTATTTGTAATCTGTGGGGGCATGAGCCCTTCTGGTCAACTGTCTTTGAACAAAACGAAGTACCCACTCTGTGTCAGGTGCTGTACCTTGCAACAACATCTTGCTTAGTCTTCACGGGAATGTTCTGAGGTAAGAGTGTTCATCTAGCCGGCCCATAAATGCCTTTTATTTTCTTTGGTAGAAAACTCTATTGCACCGTCCCATACGGTAGCCGTTAGCCTCCTGTAGCTACTTAAATTTAAGTTAATTAAAATTAAATAAAAAATTTGGTTCTTCTCTCGCACTAGCCACATTTCGAATGTTCGGTAGCCACACGTGACCGGTAGCTGCTGTGTTGGATGGTGCAGATAGAGAATATTTCTGTCATTGCTGAAAGTTCCATTGGACGGCACCGGTCTAGAACCCTGACTTAGGAGTTGAGAAAAAAGGACATGGAAATGATAATGAAAGTATTGTGAGTAAATGGTATTTTTATTATCTTCTAGAAGAGATACCGTGTCTTACACTTCTTTACTAGAAATAATTTTTTGCCATGGTCAGGATTAGAGTGCAGAAGTGCTCCTCTTGAAGTATATTATGTAAATAGATTTTCCTTTGGTTATTTCTATCTTTAAATTATGGCTAGAAATCAGAATTCTAGAAACATGTTCTGTTTATTCCTCAGACTAACCAACTGCATATAACATTTGGGAGAAAGTCATGCTAACTAAGTGAAGAAAAGGCATCATTCGACTGGGTGCCTCTGTGAGGTTGTGGTCTCCTCACTCCAGACTAGGTCTGTGACAGTCCCGGCTTGCCCTTCTCTATCCCGTTTGCCCATTCTTTTGCCATCACTTTTATTTGAACTGTTCATTAGGCCTTGTAGAGTCTTTCTTTGTTTTCTTTTGTGTGTTTTTTTTTAAGTTTATTGGTTTTGCATGAGAGAGAGAGGGAGGGAGGGAGAGAGAGGGGGGGGGAGAGAGAGAGAGAGACAATGAATGAGCAGGGGAGCTGGATGCTTAACCAACTGAGCCACCCAGGCGCCCCAACCCCTAAATTTAATTTATAAACCTTGTTAGTCTGTTCATGTTATCCAGTACATTCTACATAAGAATATAAGAAAAATGACTTTCAAGATAGACTTTGATGTATGTTGATTAATGCAAGTTGGACAGACTTAATTCCCTTTAAACATCCAGTTCCATTTGTAAATATAACTAACATTACATTGCATTAAAAATTTGAATAAACAAATGCCTGACTGGGTAAGCTAACAACCTTTTGAAACAAAACCTTTTCCAAGTACTCATAGGACTTGTGTAAATATAATTAAACTTAAAAATACAGTGAATTTCCCCTCACCCAAACATGTCTTTCCTTGTTTTCCTGTTTCCGTAAATGCTTCTCAAGTTGTCTAAGCCAGAAGCCCTGCAGAGTGTGGACTCCCTCTTTCCCCCCACTTTCTGTGTCCAAGTATTGTTTCTTTTTCCTCTTTCTTCCTGGTCTGATTACCCTAGTTCAGGTCACTGTCTCTCTCCTAAATTACAACTTTGAAGCCTGCTCAGATTCTGTGTCTTTGTAATGCGTTCCTCACTATAGTTCTTGTGATCTTTTGTTTGTTTTATAACAGCCTTATTGAGATACAATTCATATACCATACCGTTCACCAATTTAAAATGTACAGTTTAGTTATTTTTAGTATGTTCACAGAGTTAGTTGTGCAGCCATCACCATAACCAGTTTTAAAACATTTAATCACCTCCAGAAGAAATCCTGTACTCATTAGCAGTCACTCCCCATTTCCTTCCCACCCATCCCCCAGCTGTAAGCAACCACTAATCTGCTTTCTGTATGTATGGATTTGCCTATTCTGGACATTTCACATAAATGGAATCATACACTCTTATATGACTGGCTGCTTTAACTTAGCATGTTTTCAAGGCTCATCCTTGTTACAGTTTATGTACATCAGTACTTTATTCCTTTTTTATTGCCAAATAGTTGTCCATTGTATGGATATATTACATTTTATCGATCCTTTCATTAGTTAATGGACGTTTGGATTGGTCTCACTTTTTGGCTATTAAAAAGCTGTTGCAAACATTGATGTCCAAATTTTTGTGTGGACATGCCTTTTCGTTTCTCTTGGGTATATACCTAACAGTGAAACCGTTGGGTCACATGGTCCCTCAGTGTTTAACATTTTGGGGAACTGCCAAGACAGTTTCCCAGAGTGTCTATACCATGTGACAGTCCCACCAGCAATGTACGAAGGCTCCAGTTTCTCCACATCCTCGGTAACACTTGTTGTTATTTCTGCCTTTATGGTTTATAGCCATCCTGGAGGGTATGGAGTGATCTTATTGTAGTTTGGATTTTCACTTCCCTAGTGAGTAATGAGTATCTTTTCTTGTACTTACTGGTCCTTTGCTGTCTTCTTTGGAGCCTTTTGATCTTTTAAAAATACAAATCTAATTGTATTGGTTGTCTGGGTAAAACCCTCCAGCGTTAAACATTGTCTCCCTTCTTTGCCAGCTCAACTCTTACTTTCTTTTTTGGGCTTCAGTTTAGATGCAGTTTTCTTCAGGAAGCCTTTCCTGATCCCCATTATTAGCAATCAACCCACTATGTTGTTTATCTACACTTCCTTTCCCAGTCAAGACAGTTCACTTAGTGACAGGGATTGTGCCTGGCACATTGTTGGCTGAAGAACTGAATATATGGATACATGTAGCCTTTTTTTTTTTTTTTTTTTAACATTTGAAGTTTTTTTAATGTTTATTTTTTGAGAGAGAGAGAGAGAGAGAGAGAGAGAGAGAGAGAGGGAATGAATGAATGAACAGGGGAGGGGCAGAGAGAGGGAGACACAGAATCTGAGGCAGGCTCCAGGCTCTGAGGTGTCAGCGCAGAGCCCGATGTGGGGCTCGAACTCATCAGCCTTGAGATCGTGACCTGAACCGAAGTCGGATGCTTAGCCGATTGAGCCACCCAGGCACCCTGTTTTTTTGTTTGATGTATGTGCCCTCTGTCTCTGTCCTGTAATTATTGTTTAAATTCTGTCTTGGAATTTTAATTGGACCCAAGGCAGTATTGCATGATTTTTGTGCATGCTTTGTTTTCCTGCATGTTTTTACAGATGACACTTGGGTAGGATCATATAGAGAGTGGTGCATGGCTCTTGCTCTGCATAGACAGAGGCCAGGCAAAGCCTGTGCTGACTGTGCTATATGGCTGCTCTCTGTCTGCCCTGGGGGTGCTCTTTGACTTGGAAGAGGCAGAGCTAAGATAAGGGAAAGGGAGGCTGGAGAATGGGAACCACGGAGTAGATTAGAAGCCTGGGGCTCTGAGTAACAGTCCCCTAGGACAGGCATACTGCATCAGGTAGCAGAGGTCCAACCTTTAGGTAGCTTTTTGCATGGGAATAAATATATTCGGTCAGCTGGTGTCCTAGTTCTACCTTTAGTTCTCAAATTATAGGCCAGATGTTTATTTTTAATAATACTACATGGAAAATCTGGTCATGGGGATAGATCTCTTTCCTTTGAGTTAGTTTTCTAAGAAGAACTCCTGATTTCTGAACTAAAAAAGTAGATTACCCCTTATGCTTTTACAGGGTTGTTTAAAACAGAACAGAACCTGGATTTATTTCTGTGATTGTGACTTTACCGGGATGACTTTACTGATCATTCTCTGTCAGAATATCTAGAAATAGTCTCCCGCTTTTGTGCTCCATAGCTACTATAATTTACAGACGGGAAATTTCTGAGTTGATGTTTCCTCTTGTCAGCATTCTAACCCCAACTTCCTTGGCTCCTCCGTGCCTAGATTTTTGTTGTTTGCAGGGCCCTGATAATGTTTTCAATTTTCTACCTTGCCCAAGGGTGTAAAATACCGATGGAAGGCAAAATATCCATGGTCCATCATGTTCAGATATTTTAAACTCCCCGTCTTCATTTATATGGCTCACCTTCTCCATAAGCCACGGCACTCTTTACCTTACAGGGAAGCAAAAAAGGAGCTGACCTTAAGGCAGAAACATCTGTGTTTGGAAGAGAAGTTTTGGGAAAATGAGGAGGGTGTTTTAAACAGTAGTCATCCTGAAGCATTTAGTGCACTGTCAAAAGAAAGTTTTCTTGAGGCTTCATCCAGAAGCACCAAAGCTGAGGCCTAAAGAAGTGATGGTTCCTGGCCTCTGTGAATAGAGTAGATGTTGCTTGAGCTTAGCTGACAGGCTTTGTCTGTCTTCAAACAAGATAAGCACTGCCCATTCTAGGAACCAAACAAAACTTTTTAAAGAGCTGATTTGATGGGAGTTACGATTATTTTCACAGATTTGTTTGTATGTTTCTAAGATATTAAGTAAATGGATACAAGTCCTTTTGCTAAACAGACAGTGTTCTATCCAGAAAGCTGGTTTAGAATTTATTCAGTTATCAAATACTTGAGTACCTGTTATGTGCACTGTATTCTCACCAGAATCTGTAGGAGACTCAGAGATGAGTCACACATTGGCCCTGCTCCTGTGGAGCTTGTCCTTCAGTAAGAAGATGATGCACATATGTAATGTAAATACAGCTATTTGTAAATACGAGGTCAAGGGCTGTCACATTCAGAGGGGGGAAGGAATGACATTCGTGGAGGGGAAGGGGATTAGACAAGGTTGCATATGGAGAAGGAAGCATTTGATCTGAATATGGAAGTAAGGTTGTTTGGTGGGGAGATGAGGTGTTTTGTTTTGTTGTTTTGAAGGTTTTGTAGTATGGGAGTGACAGAATTGGAGTCATGCTTTAGGAAAACTGTTTCTAGGATGTTTTCAAAGATAGAGAGTGGAGACTGGGTGGATACGTAAGGGGAAGCTTCCCTTTCTAAGTGGTGGTGGAAATGGACAGCTATGATAGATACAAGACTTGTGGAACCAGCTGGGTTTGACAGTTGTTGAAGGAGGTCATAGTCTTAAATAGAAGTTTCTAGGCGTCGGTAATTAGGAGTATGGCAATAGCATTGGCGATTTAGGAACATGAGAAGAGAAACTGGTTTGAAAAGAGGCTAATAAATACAACTTCTCATTGAGAAATCTGGGTGATTTTTGTCATTAGGCAGATGGAAATACTTAATTAGACCTGGGAAGAAGTCAGGGTTGAAGGTAGAGATATTCAGAATGGGGATAGTTGAAGCCTTGAGATGGAATGACATTGTCAGAGCGTTTAGTATCAAATGTGTCTTTACCATGAATGTCACATTGCAGAACCCCCAGATCCTCCAGTTTTAGGACGGGCACGCTCCAGAAGAGAGGGTGTTGTTGAAAGAATTCAAACTCTTCCTTTGTTTGAGTTTTTATTTCTCTTTGGGGTTCTTTCGGTTTGATTCTCATTGTGGTTGGACAGTAAAGCAGTGTGGTTTTGAGCACGGGGACAGAGACACAGGGCACAAGTCCATCTTGCACCAACCCACACGTGTCCTCGTTAGAGGTATATGACTTCTTTGTGCTTCAGTTTCCTCCTCTATAGAATGGGGATGGTAATACCTACCTTTTATAGAGTTGTTTATGAATTATTCCATAATTTGGCTTGGTGCTTGAAACCTAGCTCCATAGATGGTGGCTACTGGTAATACCGGATTACTGCGGGCTTCACTGCTTCTGATCTTAAGAGGTACACTACCTCTCTTTTTAAATCTGAATTTGTACAGAATCCTTTTCTGTTTGTTTTTTGTTTTCACTCAGCATAACGGACACCAGCTAAATTTTCACAAAAAATTTTCCTTAGTATTAATAGAGAGTAAAAGGGAATAATTGTTGGAAATACAAACAAAAAGCAAAACAAAACCCAAACAAACGTAGAAACAGTTGAGCTTTTATCATCACAGGCCTATACATCTTGTTACTTGTTCCTGGGTTTCCCGCCACGTCTTCCCCACGACCCCCAGCCCTCCACGTGGTGGCCACAGTGTTCCATACCAGGAAGCTGTCTGCCTCTCACCTCTACCTAATACTCTCCAGATTCATGTTAACAAAGCTGTTTTACTGACCCAGGACCTTTTCTTTTCATTCTGCTGGGGTTTTGTTTGCATCTTACTCCAAGGCTGACTTTTCTGGACTGTGGTAATTGACATAAATGATTATGAATGATACATAAATGCTCGCCCACTGAAGTACAACTGATAGGCCTAAGGCTCCTTACTTGTGGCGAATGTGTTTGGAATCATTTCACAGATAAAGCTTCCTTTTCCCGTATCGGAAATTGGCCTTGATCAAGTCGAATTGCACAGTGTAGCAGTGCATTGATCATCTATAAATATAGGATACGAATTAAGAGTCTTGTGTTAGCAGAAAGCTTGTTTCTCACATTTGAATCTTGTAGTTGTGTGTGGATGCGGGTGTGAGTGGGTACTGAATTTGGTAATGTTCTCAATGCCTCTTTTCCAGTCGAGCCTGGAGGGTGTATAATTAATTGTACACAAGCTGCAATCAAAATAGCAGAGTAACTTAGTTATTGGGATAAAATTGGAACCCAAATCTCTTGATTCGGATTAAAAAACAAAACTGTACTAAACTGTCTTCTCTGAAGGAGAAGATAAAGAATTTTGTAGTCTCAATTTTGGTTTTACTTTCCTTACCTTAGGAGGAATCTAATTTGAAAAGTTTAAACTCTTGTAAAAGTGCAGTAGTCTTTCTTTTTCTTCCCGATTGTGGAAGATCTTCTCCATCCTTCCCTTTTGAAAGGATGATGCTCCTTTCCATGGCACAGCTAATAAATTCTGAGGTGTAGAGTCTGCTCAAATAATTCCCTCATATAAAAGGACTCTACATTTTAAATTGACGTGTCTACAGTAAAATATGAATTCTTAATTCTTCTTAAGGAAAATTTCAGTGATTTAATTCTATTTGTTTTTGTTGAAACAATCTGTATTACATATTTTCTTAGGTAGTACCTTGATGTTGAAGTGAGAGAATAATCCCATTTTGTGTCCTTCTATGAGTATTAAATATTCCACATCTTTGTGATAGGGAAGAGGAGTGTCTTTGGTAACTAGAATGTTTGGCATTTTGGTTGGACTAAGACTTTAGAATGAAAAAAAAAAAAAGGAAAAAGCTGAAGTCCAGCTTTTTAGTGTATCAGTATTTTTAAAAAAAATGTTTTTATTTATTTTTGAGAGGGAGAGAAAGAGCAGGAGCAGGGGAGGGGCAGAGAGAGAGGGAGACACAGGCTCCAGGCTCCGAGCCTTCAGCATAGGGCTCGAACTCACGAACCGTGAGATCATGACCTGAGCCAAAGTCGGAGGCTTAACTGACTCAGCCGCCCAGGTGCCCCAGTGTCAGTACTTTCTGTCAGCTCTTAGTCCGTTCCAGAGTTTGATCAGCTGCAGGGGAGAGTTGAGAAGAAAATGAAAATACAGAGCAGCCTGTCCAGTTTATCATCCTCCTGTCATCTTATATTTGGTTATGGGAATTTGGGGTGCCCAGGGAGGCTCAGTCTGTTGTGTCTGACTTTTGATTTCGGCTCAGGTCATGATCTCATGGAGCTTGAGATCGAGCCCTAAGTCGAGCTCTGTGCTGACAGCATAGAGCCTGCTTGTGATTCTCATTCATTCATATTCTCTCTCTCTCTCTCTCTCTCTCTTTCTCTCCCCCTCTCCCCCCCCCCCCCCCCCCTCCCCCCCCCCCCCCCTCCCCCCTTCCCCCCCCCCCCCCCCCCCCACTTTCTCTCTCTAAAATAAACAAAAAAAAGATTATGGGAATTCTGTAAACTCCTGATCCCTTTTGGTGGAGCATCATATTTAGTATTAGATTAATGATACAGAAGAGACTTCCATTTTGGTAGCCCATGTAGTTCATTCCCCACTTAGTCATGGGTAAAGGGCTTCCAGTGGTATTTGTATTTCTTCAGTGTTAACTTTAGAAAAAATTGTTTAGTGTGAAGAAGGAATGGAGTAGTAACTTGCTAATCTAGGGAAAAATTATATAGGACAGTGGTTATTAGAAACACATTTTAGGGGTGGGGTGCCAGGTGGCTCAGTTGGTTAAGTGTCTGACTTTGGCTCAGGTCATGATCTCACAGTCTGTGAGTTCGAGCCCCGAGTCGTGCTCTGTGCTGACAGCTCAGAGCCTGGAGCCTGTTTTGGATTCCGTGTCTTCCTCTCTCTCTGCCCCCCCCCCCCCCTGTCTCACAAAAATAAATCAACACTGAAAAAAAATTATAAAAAGAAAGAAATATATTTTAGGGGTGCCTGGGTGGCTCAGTCAGTTAGGCGTCCGACTCTTGATTTCAGCTCAGGTCATAGCTCATGGTTTGTGAGGTCTAGCCCCGTGTTGGGCTCTGCGCTGACAATGATGAGCCTGCTTGGGATTCTCTCGCTCTCCTCTCTGCCCCTCCTGCGTGTTGTGCTCTCTCTGAATAAATAAACTTAAACAAAAAATACATTTTATTTAGCAGGAATAGGAAAATGTTTACTTTGTGACATTTGCCAGTTGTTGACGCTGTTTTTGTGTGTGTCGTTTTTATGTTGAATGGCCAAGTAGCTTCATTGTCTTTCACCACTGGAAGCAGTGAAGAAAAATAAGTGACTTCTAATGAGGGAATTGTTTTTAAAATTTCAGACCCACTGAAACTAAAGAGATTATTTTCAGTGCGCACTTTTCTCCTAATGTTAAACTGATTCTGATCTTCAGAGACAACTTTGAAAAGTACAGCAAAGCAGACTAATATTTTAGAAAGAATATTACCAGTAATAAAAAGGACAGAATTATGATAGTTTGATGCATTAATTTTAATAACTTTTTTTCACAGCTCTTGTGTCAAGATGAGAAAAGTTAAACAGAAATATGGTTCTCATTTTGATTGTACTGAAATTATTATGTGAAGTGCTAACCTCCCTTCAGATGTGGAATCTGGGTTTAGGTCCTTTTTGTTTAAAAGAGTGAGTGAGACTAATTTTTCTGTAGCAGCAGAATTAAAAATTCTTTTCATTGAATATCATACACAGTAATACAGTAGAAAGTGCAGTAATTTGAATACACCGGTCTAGGCAGTAGTTATTTCGGCTACAAATAGTCTTCTGCATTTTTTTAAAAGAGAAAATTGTTAGAGATCATCTAATGCTGTTGCATGAAATAGTTGCTTATAAAAATTATATTGGTTCCTTGTCCTGTAGCTGCTATAAAATTAGTGATTTGGTCCTTTCATTAACATGTTTCCTTTATAATAGGACTTCTGTTCCTGTGGTCTGCCACAGATTTGGGGTCTTGCAATTTAGGAACATGTGTTATAAATCCATCCTAAGAATGTAGCTTATTTTTGCTGATGTGACTGCCTAGAAAATCTTTTTTGCTCCTCTGCAGATTGTCAGTTAAGTCATCTGCTTTTTATATTTTTTTTGTTCTTTGTACCGATGCCACGTGCCACTTGGTGCACCATTTAGTCTTTACCTTCCGCTGCCTGTAAGCCTCCCCCAGAGACACATTGTCCATGGAACTAATGAAGCTTAAACTAAAGGGACCCTCACTTGCCTGAGCCCGTTGGGATTTTACATCCAAAATTTTGTATTCTTTTCTTAAAGAAGTCCCTGAAATTGTATATACGTTAGGCCCCACGAAACCCGCCTTTGCTAAAATAGAAGACTGTTAGAGGAGATGAAAAACCAAAGTAAATGCCGATTTTAGCTTTGTGTTCTAGGTAAAAAGGATATAAATAGAATACTTGAATGGGTTTGTGTGTGATGTCAGATTTAATTTATCGTGATAACCCTCAGTAGTGCACCAGATGTTTTGACTGTATTTGGCTTCATATTAAATTAAGCATAGCCAGTGGCCTCCAAAGTCCATCTGTACTGTTGCCAAAGGTAGCACCGAAGACCGCGCCTTTCCTGTCGGTTACCGCTGCTAGCCGCTGGCTCTTTCCTTGCCATCATAGTCAGGCTTTCAGAGCGCTCATAGAAAAGGAGAGCCTTTGTATTTGAACTTCATAGTCTACAAATCTGCTGTACTGAGTGAAGAGGCTTGCATTTTTCTTTTCATCACAATAGGTGGTCATTTTTAATTTTTTGCTTATCTATAAACCCGTGGAAGCTAATTAAATAAATAAGGTGAGGAGTTTATTGAGGTCTGAGGTCTGGCGAGAGGGAAGCCATTACACACAAGTGCCAATTAAACGTAGGCACGCCTGAGATTCTTCTGTACCTGCTACTGCTAATCATGGAAAAAACAATTAACTCATCGGTTTTGTCATATAAATACATGTGAAGGAAGATCTGAAAATCCTTGGTTTTATTTATACCCAGAAAGACAAGTACTGAAATCGCTGGAAACCTTTATACAAATTTAAATGAATACACCTTGACTTTTACTTGATTCTCCTTCATCAGCGTAATCAGAGAACGCGTGGATTCTTTCCCCACGAGTGAGGGTAAAACCTACGTCTGCAGTGTTCTTGCATGAGGATTGTTAAGATGGCACACCTTGCAGATCAAACAGTTTCCTCCCTTACATGCTCTCGCTCTTTCCTAGGAAAGCATTTAGACATCTCTGAAATTGGACCTATAAAGCATGTGCTAACACCAGAACAAACATCTTGGAAATTTTATCATAATGTTTTTTTTTTTTAAGTCCTAAATGTCCTCTATTTAACATGAAATTCTTTTGTATTAACCTCCTTTCATATGCTAGCTTTCACCAGACTGCAGAATTGCCTGATTTGACTTTCTAATGTAACTGTAATGAATCTTCTGGGAAGCCAAACGATTGAACACACATACTCTGCAACTCCATTGTAAAATATTCAGTCAGTTCCGTCGATGTTGCTGATTAGAAAAGAAAGGAAAAAAAAAAAAAAGAATTGGGGGGTGGGAGAGAAAAATGAAAAACTCCCTAACATGTATTAAGGCTTAAAACCAAACATATTCTCAGGGATTTCAGCCTTTACTGGGCATCATGATGTACAACAATACTTCGCTTACTTCTATTCAGGAACACCTTAATAAAAACATCAAGTGGGTGGAGGCAGAATCAGCTTTGTAAAGCCAGAATTAGGGCACATGATTAAATTCAGTTTTGACACATTTATCTGAAAAAGCACTTGGAAAAAAACTGGCCCATTTGCACAAGCAGACAAATTGCTCAGTGCATTATGCTTGAGTACCCAGCAGAGTTAAATATTTGCTGGCCAGTAAATGCTGCACCTACATACACCAGAGCCCACATGTGTAATGGTGATCTTTCAAATAAATGTGTGGCCCTTATAAGAGACTTGGGGTCTTATTTAACAGCCAGAGAAGTGAGAGGAAGGCTTTTCCAGGATGCGTTGTTGTAACTCATTTATCCCAGGTATTTCTAATTGTAGCAATATGTGTTTGGCTTATCCATGTGAAAGAAATTGAACACCAGAGTTTAATAATTAAGGATTTATTAGTTAAAACTGAATGTTATAATGAGCCAGATGCTGCTGCATTGAAACAGCCATTTTCATTAGCATTTTTAAATCGAAGAGAATTGAATTTAAATTTGGAGTGCCTTGTCTTTGATGAGTTAACGTTTTAAAATCTTCTAAAATCCATCAAATATTAGGTAAATTTCCTTTAATTTCAATGAAAGACAACAGTACATCGAAAGATCAGGATAGGTAAGTCAATTAAAGCCTCTGACTTTTAAAAATACTGAATTTCTTGTTTTGATTATTATAAAATAATATTGAAATTCTTGTGAAAAGAAATAATTGCAAAAATGTGTAGATTTGAAGAATGAATTTTACTTTTGCCTGGAAAAGATATAAATCATTCAAATGGAAGAGGCAGTGGTGAATGGGAATGGGGATATGTGTCTCCTCCCTCCCCCCCCCCCCCCCATCGTAGGGAAGCATTTTTAATAATAGCTTGAGTGGTTTGATAAAGCATCCAAAGGAGACTCCCAGGAGAAGAAGATTATACTGGAGAGAGAGAGAGATCTTTCCATGAATCATTTACGCTAACCTCTTGCTGAAGCACAGCTTGCATTTTTAATGAAGGATGATTGCATTTCATAAACAGACCTTTAAAAATTAAAATAATATTGATCCTTCCTCATTTAGGCCTATTAAAATAGGATGCTATACATCTCTTTCTAATAGCTCAGGACAGATTATTATTATTACATTCAACAGTGTATACCCGTTTAATACTTTTTAATCAGAAATTTCTTTAGAAGGACTTTGATTAAAATTTTTTTGGAAAATATTTTTCTTTGTTAAGTAAATGAAAGCAAGCTTCAAGTGAGATGGTTTTGAGGTTTGGCACTTTCAATTATTTTCAACATAGACTGTCTCTGGCTTCTTGTATATTCCTTTATTTCTCTTGGTCACATTAGTTTCCTACAAAGGAAATGGGTTTATTATTTGAAACACTGAATGTAGCATAGGAGGGGGATTGGGTAGCTCTCAAACCTTGATTTAGGGGCAACTGGGTGGCTCAGTCGGGTAAGCGCCTGACTTTGGCTCATGTCATGCTCTTGCGGTTTGTGGGTTTGAGCCTCGCGTCAGGCTTTGTGCTGACTGTGCAGAGCCTGCTTGGGATTCATTCCCTCTCCCTGTCTCTCTCTGACCCTCCTCTGCTTGAGCTCTTTCTCTGTCCCTCAAAATGAAAAAAAACAAAACCAAACACCTTGGTTCACTTACACCGTTGTGACTGAGAGCAAGTCAAATTATCTGCCAGTAGTCAGTGTTCTTGCTTTTGAAGTATGTCCCTTAATGAGATGAAATATCTGTAAAGTTCCCTTGAAATTTTCTGAATTTCCACTTTACAGTTGTGTATCATTTTGAAGACTCTTCTCTGAACAAGAGTCATAGGAATTGTATAGTTTAGTGCCTCCCATGTTAATATAACTGGAAGATGATACTGATAGTGTTGCTTTCCTTTTTCCTTTTCTACAAAAGGTTATTTATTTTGAGAGCGTGAGATCATGAGTGCATGGGGAGGCGCATAGCGGGAGAGGGAGGATCCCAAACAGGCCTGATGAGGGGCTTGATCCCATGAACTCTGAGATCATAACCTGAACTGAAATAAAAAGTCAGACGCTCAATTAACTGGGGTGCCTGGTGGCTCAGTTGATTGAGGGTCCGAGTTCAGCTCAGGTCGCAATCTTGCTGTTTGTGAGTTTGAGCCCTGCATCAGGCTCACTGCTGTCAGCATGGGGCCTGCTTCGGATCCTCTGTTCCCCTCTATCTGCCCCTCTCCTGCTCTCTCTCCCTCTCCAAACAAACAAACAAACAAACATCCATTTAAAAGAAAAATGAAAATGTTCCAGTGCGCCTGGGTGGCACTCCAGTGTGGAGCCTGCTTAAGATTCTCTCTCCCACTGCCCCCTCCCCAACTCAATGCTCTCTTAAAAAAAAAAAAAAGAAAAAATATCCTTAAGTTAAAGAGTTAGTACAAGAACATAAAACTGCAAAGGAAGTGCTTCTCTTAGGTAGACAGATTAGAAGTACAAAGCAAAGTAAAAATTTAGCATCATATGACGACCTTTTGGGTGACAGCCGGTTTTTTTTTTTTCCGATTTGACAAGTGGTACACTGGTGAATAGGAGGACAGATGTCGGAGGCAGGTCTGCCTGGGTTCAACTCCTGCCTCTTCCACTTACTAGCGTTGTGATGCACAGCCAAGTTATCTGGCCTCTGTATCCGTTTGTTTTCTGTAAGGTGTGGATAATATAGTGGCCATTCAGGGGCTGCTGTGAAAATCAAATGGTTACTCATAGAAAGCTATGTGCATCTTGGCTGCTCTTGGATTTTACTTGTTTTGCAGTGGGTAAAGAAAACATTTGGGGAATGTTCTTGTAGTACAATCAGATGGGGGACATTCATGACAGTTTCTTGGAATTAAGGTTTTTTTTCCCAGCTTTGTTTTTTATTTTACTTTGATGAGGATATTGATAGTGTAGTCACTTTGTTTATTTATTTTTTGATGAAATGGATCCTTAACTAAAGATTTAGTTTAAGAACATAAAACTGCAAAGGAAGGTCTTCTCTGAGATAGTCCGTGGAGCTAACTGGGATTCTGTTTCACTTACTGGTTGCTATAGGAATAGGCACAGTACGTGGGGTTCTTGACAGTAAAACCATGCATATGTTTACGTATTTTCACCTGATATTGTAGAGGGGCTCAGCGGAGCAAAACTAACCAGGCTGGCGTAAGTTTAACTTTGGGATCGTTTGGGCACCCTGGCAGAAACATGGATCCTGTTATTTATTTAGAGATAAAATGACTCTACTGTTTTTTTTTTTTTTTTTTTTTATCTTTTTTTTTTAATGTTTATTTACTTTTGAGACAGAGAGAGACAGAGGATGAACGGGGGAGGGTCAGAGAGAGAGAGGGAGACACAGAATCTGAAACAGGCTCCAGGCTCTGAGCTGTCAGCACAGAGCCCGACGTGGGGCTCGAACTCACGAGCCGTGAGATCATGACCTGAGCCGAAGTCGGATGCTTAACCGACTGAGCCACCCAGGCGCCCCTCTACTGTTTTTTAAATAAATCTTAAATTACATGCGGAGAGGCTGGTTGCTTCTGAAATGCTGGGCTGCTAATCTGTGATGACCTGGCGGGGGCAGCACGTGGAGACCTGTGGTGCTTAGTGAAGGTTCCCCTGCTGCTCCGAGACCAGCAGGGTGTGTGATGTCCCTGGACGGAGGGTGGGACAGTTACTCGTTCTTACTGTTTTGTCTCTTCATAGTGACTGAAGGACAAGATACCACAGAAAATCAAAGAATGTCATTCTAGTTGAGTCTGGAGTATTTTATTAACGCTCTCCCATTCCCCACTCCCCCCACACCAAATCATGTCCGGTGACCTTTTGTCTGAAGAAGTATTAGGATAGTTTCTTTTCATTGGGAACAGTATTGACCTTAGGCAGAATTAGGAAATGGATGAAATGTACTTTGGGGATCATCCCGCTCTTTTTTTAAAGTTTACTTATTTATTGAGAGAGAAAGAGAGAGAGAGCACGAGCTGGCTTGCATGTGCGTGCCTGAGCCTTGGACGGGAGGGGCAGAGAGAGAGGGAGGCAGAGAATCCCAAGCAGGCTCCGTGCTGTCAGCGTGGAGCCCTACGAGGGGCTCGAACTCACAACCCGTGAGATAGTGACCCGAGCTGGAGTCAAGAGTCGGACGCTTAACTGACTGAGCCACCCAGGTGCCTAGTCCCTCTTCTTTTTATGTGACCTTCTTCTGCCCCATGCCCTCCCCTCAGATCCTGGCAGCTTGTTGCCTTACACCTGCCCTACCGCTCAGGTGCTTCACGCAGCTGCCTTCTTTACTTAAGCTTCTGGAGAATAGACTTTGGTATTCGGTATTCCTGCTTTCAGTCATCTGATTGAACGATTACATGTTAGGATGTTGTGTCCATAACTGTCTCAGAATTACCGTATTAAAAGCAGGTGTAAATAAATAAATAATAGGTAGACATTATTGCATGCAGTGCCAGATGCTGTCTCAAACGTCTGGACAGTGGGTTAAGGACATTTATTTTTTTTTAAACGTTTTTTTTGTTTGTTTGTTTATTTTTGAGAGAGAGAGCGAGCGAGCGTGAATGAGCACGAGTGGGGGAGGAACAGAGAGAGAGGGAGACCCAGAATCTGAGGCAGGCTCCAGGCTCCATGCTGACAGCACAGAGCCCGACACGGGGCTCGAACCCACGAACTGTGAGATCATGACCTGAGCCGAAAAGGTTGAGTGTGACCTCACTCAGACACTCAACAGACTGAGCCACCCAGGTGCCCTGTTAAGGACATTTATCACTGTAACAACACTATGAAGGAGATACTATTATTTTTCCATTTTACAGATGCAACCGGAGCAGAGAGAGTAATTTAAACAAGATTATACAGATTGTAAGTGAGAGCAGGGATTCAGACCCTGGCAGTCAGGATCCACAGCCCAAGGGTGGAATCCCTGTGCTGAATTACCTCTCTGTCAATGTGTATGGATTTCCAGTTGGGAGAGTTCCAGGTAGTCTAGGTGGAGTGCCTGTGCATGCGTATGTGTGTGAAATGTTTGTGTGGGGAGGGGTGGGAAGAGAGATGCAGAGATTTTTGCCTTCTCTGCCCCTTCTTCATCTTTAGGCTAGCCAGTGTTGCCTGAAAATCAGCTTTTTCATAGTTTACCTGCTTTTCCCATTTCCTTTCCTTCCTATTCTCCCAAATGCCTGGTTAAGAATATTGATTCTAGAGACAGTGTTGAATTGAAAATCTGACTCTGGGGGTGCCTGGCTGGCTCAGTTGGTAGAGCATGCACCTCTTGATTTCGGGGTTGTATGTTCAAGCCCGTAGGTTGGGTGTAGAGATTACTTAAAAATAAAAGAATCTTTAAATTTTTTTTAGTATTTGTTTATTTTTGAGAAAGCACAAGTGCGGGAGGGGCAGAGAGAGAGGGGGACAGAGAATCTGAAGCAGGCTCTGCCCTGACAGCAGTGAGCCTAATGTGGGGCTCGAACTCACAAACCAGGAGATCATGACCTGAGCTGAAGTCAGATGCTTAACTGACTGAGCCACCCAGGTGCTCCCCAAATAAAAAAAACCTTTAAAATAAAAACCTGACTCTGTAATTTTGAGCAAGATAACCTAATGTTTTCAAACCATAGATAGCCTCCTTATCTCTAAAATGGGCATAATGGTAAGAATACCTACTCTTAGGTAAAGAGCAAATGAGGGAATTGATACGAAGTGCTTGGTGTAATTCCTGGCAGTTCCTAAGTGGTTTTTTGTTTTTGTTTTTGTTTTTTGTAGTGACAGGGTGGGCAGAAGTGGGGTTGGTGGGTGTTTGTAAACAGGGACTGCTTTGAATCTTCCAGAGTTAGTGAGAGATCATCGTGATGGGGAGCAGGAGGGCACCTGTTTCAGGAAGCATGCTTAGCTGTTTCAAGCACTTTGAAACAGCTCATATAGAAGACAAGGTTGATAATTGCTTTTGAAATGATACATTCAGTATTCTAGTAGTTTGAAGCTATGAAAGACAAACTGGACTGAAAATCTTATTAACCTGGGAGCTTTCCATAGCTGATAAACGGAGACCGTTTCAGAGAGAATGGAAACAAAAGAGAGAATTTTGTTTCTTCAGAGAGAATAGGAAACAAAAAGACAGATGGATTTTGCACATAGCTCTTGGGCTAACATCAGAACTAATATTTGTTACCTCTTTTTTTTTTTTCTTTTAAAAATAAAGGTGGCATTTAAAAAAGAAACCTCCCAGGGTACCTGGCTGGCTCAGTTGGTGGAGCGTGAGACTCTTGATCTTGGGGTTGTGGGTTCAAGCTCCATGTTGGGTATAGATAATCTCTATAAATCTCTTTAAAAAATTAAATCTTAAAAAAAAAAATAAAAAGGAACCTCCCAAGTTAAGCGAAACCTTAAAGTCCTAACTGTTCATAATTCTAAAAGCACGTAGTAAGCCTCCTCTTTGACAATTAAAATCGTTGTTATTCTTACTGTTTAACCATAAATTCTTTTTTTATTTATTTTATTTTATTTTTTTTTTTTTAAAAAAATTTTTTTTTTCAACGTTTTTTATTTATTTTTGGCACAGAGAGAGACAGAGCATGAACGGGGGAGGGGCAGAGAGAGAGGGAGACACAGAATCGGAAACAGGCTCCAGGCTCTGAGCCATCAGCCCAGAGCCTGACGCGGGGCTCGAACTCACGGACCGCGAGATCGTGACCTGGCTGAAGTCGGACGCTTAGCCGACTGCGCCACCCAGGCGCCCCTGTTTAACCATAAATTCTAAAAGCATGGAGAATTACAAACCTCGGCAGATGCTATAGTAAAGGTTTGTAGGAAGAATTATCTAAGAGAGTATATTTCTTCATCCAATTTACAGATTTTATTCCTATTTCAAATGTTTGTAGTTTTTTCCTTTCTTTACTGTCTTTTTCCTTCTATTTTTTAAAAATTAAAAAATATTTAGGGGCGCCTGGGTGGCTCAGTCGGTTAAGCGTCCAGCTTCGGCTCAGGTCATGATCTTGCGGTCCGTGAGTTTGAGCCCCACGTTGGGCTCTGTGCTGACAGCTCAGAGCCTGGAGCCTGTTTCAGATTCTGTGTCTCCCTCTCTCTCTGACCCTCCCCCGTTCATGTTCTGTCTCTCTCTGTCTCAAAAATAAATAAACGTTAAAAAAATTTTTTTTAAATTTATTTATTCAAAGTAGGCTCTACTCCCAGTGTGGGGCTTGAACTCATGATCTTGAGATCAGGAGTCCCATGCTCTACCCATTGAGCCAGCCAATTGCCCTTTTCTTCTACTGTCTTGACTGTACTATCTTCCAGTGTAAATTAAGAGCTTTTACGTATACACAGTCTTTACCAAGAGCCAAAGGATTTTAATAGAAGCATTTGTTTTATTATGCATGTATTAGGGAATGGAAATGTGTTATGCATATTTTAATCAGGAGGATTTAAGTTAATTTTTGAAAAATAACAATTAAATTATTAGTTACTTTTCAGAAAAAAATATCCCCATAGTGGTAAAACCTTGTTGGTAATTGGCATGACATTCCTTACTATTTTTTCTTTCTGTCTACTGTAGACAGCTTTTGACAGTTACAGAAGATGTCCACAGACTCCAGTCCTCCTGGGAAATTCCCTCGGGTGACTGACTTTGATGGATCCTGGCCATGAAGTCATACACACCTGTGTGTCAGAGTGAGCTGTGGCACGAAGCCTGGAGAGTTCTGTACCCATCACCACAGCCTCAATTTGAAGCATTTGTGAACTCTTTTTCTTGGCAGTTTATTCAAAGTAATATTTGCTACATTTACTATCCGTTCGATACCTCCATAGCTTCAGCTGTCAAAGGAAAACAGTATCCTGAGTTTCTGTACCTAACAAAAGCATTTGTTTGTAGCAACTTAAGACATTTGGTATAAAGAAATGATGTGATTCCTGAATAGGTAAAATATATCTTTGTTCCAGCTCTGTTTTTAAAGGTGCTATTGATAGGTTATAAAAGAAATCTGTGCTATTTATTATGGGCTAGCTAGTGGCAAGAGTATGATTGCATCTGGTGGCTAAAATTAAAAAAAAAAATATGGTAAAAAGGGAAAAAGAACCTAGAATTACACAAACCAGAGGCAGAACCCACTGAGGTGTCATGACTATTTGTAGAGGACTTTTGAACCCCAGCTAATGAGTGTTTTCTTTTGATGCCTTTTAGAAAAGTATTTTCTTAAACCCTTGGATTTTGTGAGGAGGGAATCTTATTTTGAGAGTGTTTTTTTTTTTCTTTTCAAAAATGTTTGTTTTTGAGAGCGAAAGAGAAAGAGTGCGTGCATGAGCAGGGGAGGAGCAGAGAGAGGGAGACCGAGAATCCCTCTGCTCCCCTAATCTGAGCCTTCTCCTTGGCTTCTCTACGCTGTTAGTACAGAGCCTGACACGGGGCTCGAACTCACAAACCATGAGATCATGACCTGAGCCGAAATCGAGAGTCGGATGCTTAACTGACTGAACCACCCAGGCGCCCTGAGAGTGGGTGTTTTGAAGGCACAAAATGATGTAACATTTTATTTTATGAAAAAAAATTTTTTTTCATGTTTATTTTTGAGAGAGAGAGAGAGAGAGAGAGTGAGCAGGGGAGGGGCAGAGAGAGAGGGAGACACAGAATCCAAAGCAGGCTGCAGGCTCAAGCTGTCAGCACAGAGCCCGACGTGGGGCTTGAATTCACAAACTGCGTGATCATGACCTGAGCTGAAGTTGGACACTTAACCGACTGAGCCACCCAGGCGCCCCCATGATGTAACATTTTAGAAGTTTAATTGGCATATTTAGTTCTGAAAAGGACTGGAGTTGGTTTGCATGAAAACTTCAAAAAAAAAAAATTAACTTAGTCATTATTTTGAAGAAAATTCCACACTGTACCTTTCCTGACAAGGAATCTTAGACATTATCAATCAACTGCCATAGCCAAGTTACAGAATATCAGATAGCTGTTAAGGCTAACTTCGCAGTAGGACAGCTGGTGATGATGGTGTGCGTACATGGGAAGTCACTTGCTGGTAAAGATCGAATCAAGATCTGAATCCAGGCAGTTTGATTCCAGAGTGTCGCCTTTCACCAGTGGACCAGAAGCCACTGAAAGAGCCTGGACAGTGTTTAGTAGAAGAATGCCTGTTGGCTCTTGAAAGATGCCCAGCAGGTGTTGCGTACAGAGGCAGTGCTGCTTGTAGGCATGTGGCGCTGTGCCTCCCTGCTCTCTGCCTCCGCTTCTCGCACTCCACTACTGCAGCGGTCCCTCCCTCATTCAGCACATCTGCACTGACCGCCACCGATTTAAGGATAATAGCCTCCTGACTCCTCTGGAGCCTTCCACTTTTGCCCCTCTAAAACCCATTCTTACACAGTGGGAGTGAATTTTTTTTCAGAAACATAGACCACATCATTCTCTTACTCAAAACCCTTTAAGAGTACCTCATCCCACGAGGAGTAAAATCTAGATTTCTTCCAGTGGCCATATGCTACCATAGTCTGGCTCTTCTAAGTCTCTGATGTAGCCTCTGACGACTCTCTACCTTGTTGTGTTAACTTCAGTCACATTGGCATCCTGTCTGTCCTGTTGATTGAGGAACTGACAGCCGACTCTCACTCGAGGTTTACTGCATTTATCAGAACCCCCAGCCTGGAATCCTCTTCCATCAGGGTTTGCTTTGCTTGCTCCATTTTGTAATGTAGAGTTCCTTTCAGTTTCCTCCTTGAGGAAGCCTTCCCTGGCCACCAGTCTGAAGTAGCCCATCACACGGGGCACTTGGCTGCTCAGTTGGTAGAGCCTGCGACTTTTGATCTTGGGGTCGTGAGTTGGAGTCCCACCTTGGGTGCGGAGTCTATTTAAAACAAACAAACAAACAAAGCCCATCACACTCCATCACCTCATCTTATTTGTTTCAGATCATTTACCTTCTTTGTTTGCTGATTTACATGTGTATTTGACCCTCCCCTTGACTGTAAGTTCCACAAAAGTGTTGTCCCAGTGCCTGAAGTAGTTCTTAGAACAGTGTCAGCTCTCAAGAAACATTTTTGAAATGAATGAATAAGCCTGTCTTGATCGCCTCCTCATATCTCTGTTGGAGTCATCCACTATATTGAGGTTGTTAATAATGAGCTGGTGGGGAACACTGGGTCCGGGTGTTTAATCCTGACACTATTTATTAATAACTGTGTAACCTTGGACATGTGTGACATGTTCCTTAACTCCTCCAAACCTCCTCAAAGTCCTTATCCAAAAATTGTGGTGGTGGTGGTGGTGATGATGGTAATTATTATTACTGTTATGCTCCTTTCGTGTAGTGGCTGTGATGGTTAAAGGGGTGGATGGTTAAATACTTGTAAAGGAAGGGAAACAGTACCTGGCACATAGCCTACTGGATCTTGATAAATTTTAGCTATTATCATCACCGTCACTGTCTTTTGAATGTGTGATGTGTCAGAGACCTATTTGTTTAATTAGTTTCTCTTGTAAAATATGGATGCCCTGGTGCCTTATTATGAGATATTTTAATCAGGTCAATGCCTATTTGCTTTGGGCCTTCCAGGAATGGCAGTTTTGATTGGATAAGAGGCGAAAGCAGTAATTTAGGAAGGTGAGACCAGGCCGGATGAAGTTCTTGAAATGCTTAATGTCCCAGCCTTTGGGATTGGGAGGCTGAAAGCTGAAAGGGGAAGTTGGGCAAACACCAGGTTTTCCCTACTTGGCAATATTAATGAGAGTCTTGAAGTTGGGATGCTACTGGAAATTGCTTGGCAAGTTGCTGGTGCTAGAATTAATGCATGCACCCTGATATAGAAAGCTGCAGTCTCCAGCTTTTGAAGCTCTGCTCCCCTATTCTGAGCTTCTCCTTGGTTTGGGGCACAAAGCTTGTGTTTGGAAGTGAAGAGAGTATCGGATAACACCGTGGAGGAAGGCTGGAAGGAGAAATGGCGCCAGGACCCGTGAAGCTATTGTAGTAGCAGAACCAAGGCTGTGGTGGTGTGAGAATTAGAGAGGGGAATGAGTGGGTGCCGGTGAGTGTGATGTGTGAGGACTGGGGTTGAGAAATCCCAGGCTGCTGCTGATTGACATGACCAGGGGAACTGGGGTGCAGGTTTGAATCTCAGCACCGCCACTTTCCAGCACAGTGACTTCTCTTGGCACGTTACTTTATTTTCCTGACCCAGTTGCATTATCTGTAAAATGGTGGAGGTGGTGTTTGTCTCACAGAACTGTCTTGGGGTTTGTGAGGTTTTATTTAGTGTATAGTATATTCTATAGAAATAACTGAAAGTGATTAGTAAATATACCTTCTTTCTTTTTTCCCCTAAAGTTTATTTATTTATTTTTGAGAGAGAGAGAGAACATGGGGCAGAGAGAGAGGGAAAGAGAGAATCCCAAGCAGGCTTTGTGCTGTCAGCGCAGAGCTCAATGCAGGGCTCAAACTCATGAACTGTGAGATCGTGACCTGAGCCGAACAAGAATCAGATGCTCAACTGACTGAGTCACCCAGGCACCCCAGTATATGTTCTTTCTTATTATCTTTCGTAACAAACGGGATTGGGAGTATTCCTAATGAGGCAATCAGATTAGGGAGTAAGGGAGGAGTAGGTTTTGGGGGTAAAGTGTATGTGGGATATCTAATTAGAGAATTCCAGTTGGCCATTTGTGTATGGGCTGAGTTTAGGGAAGAGTTCTAGAGCCAAATAGTTAGCAAGGAGGTGGTAATTAAAGAAGAATGTCTTGGGGCACCCGGGTGGCTCAGTCGGTTAAGTGTCCTACTTCAGCTCAGGTCATGATCTCGCGGTTCACGAGTTTGAGCCCCTCGTTGGGCTCTGTGCCAGGCTCAGAGCCTGGAGCTTGCTTTGGATTCTGTCTCGCTCTCTCTGTCTCTCTCTGCCCCTCCCTCGCTCGTGCTCTGTCTCTCTCTCAAAAATAAAGAAAACACGTTGAAAAAAAAAGCATGTCTTACATATAGTAGATACTCAGCAGATCAAGCATGAGTACCGAGTGTTGCTTTATCTCTTTTTCCAAAGTTGTAATTGGCAACCCCAAAACTGGATATTTGAAAAACAAGCAGATCCTAGGCTGAGCCATCATCAACTCTGGACTGGTTATTTTAGCAGTCACTTAACAGGTCTTGTGCTTCTAGGACCCCCTGCCCCCAATAAGCATACGCAGTGTTTTCACTACACTGCAGGCAGTGATCCTTTCAAAACCTAAGTCAGACCTTATCCCTCCTTTGCAGGAGACTCTGTGATGGCCTGACATTTCACTCAGAAAAGCCGAAAGCCTTACAGTGCAATCCAGCTTTTTCACCCTCATTTCCTCCCCTCCAGGCTTGCTCGCTCACTCACTCCAGCCACATTGGTTTTCTTAGTGTTTCTCTTATCTGCCAGGAGTGCTCTTTTCCTTATGTCCTGAGCACTATTAATTATAATGTAAAGCAGACCATGATCATAACTGTATTAATCAGTACTGAGTTAGTTGACAAGAGGCAGAAATGTAGCTCAGACAAAAAAGGGAATTTGAATTTGTGTAATCTGGAAGTTTGTTGTTGTTGTTGTTTAATGTGTGTTTATTTATTTATTTAAAAAAATTTTTTTTTAACGTTTATTTATTTTTGAGAGAGAGAGAGACAGAGGATGAACAGGGGAGGGGCAGAGAGAGAGAGGGAGACACAGAATCAGAAGCAGGCTCCAGGCTCTGAGCCATCAGCCCAGAGCCGGACGCGGGGCTCGAACTCACAGACTGTGAGATCGTGACCTGAGCTGAAGTCGGACGCTTAACCGACTGAGCCACCCAGGCGCCCCAATGTGTGTTTATTTTTGAGAGAGAGAGAGAGACAGACAGAAACAGAGTGTGAGCCCGAGAGGGACAAAGAGAGAGGGAGACACAGAATCTGAAGCAGGCTCCAGGCTCTGAGCTGTCAACACAGAGCCCCGTGCGGGCTGGAACTCATGAACTGTGAGATCATGACCTGAGCCGTAGTCGGATGCCTAACAGACTGAGCCACCCAGGAGCCCCTGTTGTTGTGTTTAAATGTTGTATTTGTTTTTTAAGAGAGAGAGTGCACAATGCAGGGGAGGGGCAGAGAGAGAGGATTACATAGGATCTGAGGCAGGCTCTGCACCGACAGGCTGACGGCACAGAACCCGATGTGAGGCTTGAACTGACGAACCACAAGACTGTGACCTGAGCTGAGGTTGGACACTCAACCGACTGGACCACCCAGGTGCCCCATAATCTGGAAGTTTTGTGTGTGAACCTGGGCCGAAGTTTAGAGAAGCAGCAAGAATCCTTTTTTCTTCCATCTTCCTTTGTCCTTCTTTGTGTTAGCTTCATACTCCTCAGGTTTTCCTCCTGTTGTAGCAGAGATGGCTGTCTGTGGCTCGAGGCCTCATCTCTGTAGCTAGGGGAGCCAGCAAAAAGAGATTCTTTTTTATGGTTCTAGGAAGAGTTCTGAGGAGGGTTCCAGTGAGCTGTTTGGGACATAAGCTCATTCTTCAACCAGTCATAGTGTCCAGGAGGACTGATTGGACAGCCCTGGATTCACCCAAACTATATGGTATTAGATCCCCACAAGAAGAAGGGATTCTTTTCCTAGAAAGGGGCAGGAAGAGGCTAGACAGACAAGAACCATCATTAGACTATTTAACAGGAACATAGATACAACCTATTTTAACAGAGGTACAAACAAAATGCTTTGGTAATACCCAGGAAACATCAGATAATCCTGATTTTGAGGACCAAGGAATCTTCACCAAGATGGCATTTAAACTGGGTCTTTCAAGTAAGAAGCATGTTGAAAAACAGAGTTTAGGTGGTGGAAAAGTGTGCTGCCGGGACTTGGCAGTTGGAGCATGGAGAAGGAAGGGCCGAGGCCAGAAGTTTAATCCTTAAAATAGAGTGTCAGAAGGTTAGGCTTTATTCAGTGGATGATGGAATCTAATAGTTTTTAAGCAGGAGAGTAATCTCGTCAGGCTTCTCTTTGCAGTGGTTTAGCTCGGTGATCAAGGAAGCTGAACCAGGCCAAGAATGATCTGGTATAGAAGGGGACAGATTGGAAAACATTTGGGAGACAGAAATGAAAATGCTTAATAATACTTGGCCGTGCCAAATTTCAGTAACTGAGGAAATGTAACCATGGAAGTAATTAAAATAGCCTGGGGCCAAGTGGCCAGCATAAGTAGCACGCACCTACTCGCCGACCTACTTGACTGGAGGTGGATAGAGTAAGCTGTGTCCAAAGCGTCATTGATGTCAAAGAGAAATCAAATTGTTCCAATGTATGGTACCTATTTTCTTGGGTCAAGGGGATTTTGAAGTTTTCCATTTTAGACCATGGGCATTTTTCTCCATGACGCTGCAATTCCTGTTTTTTTTTGTTTTTTTTTTTTCTTCCCCTCAACTAGATGCTAAAAGCCTTTTAGTATGAGGACCATATGTTTGATTTCTTTTGTTTTTTTTTTTTTTACCATGAAACTCAGTATAGAACTGTGCATTTGGCCAACTGAATAAATATTTGTTAACCAACATCTCCCACGTTTTCTTGTTTTATTTTATTGCCTCATTAAAGTCTGAAGTCTCATTAAAATCAGTCAGAGGTGATCTGTTCCTGCCCAAATAGCGTGATCTATTTGCTCCGTTCTGTATTCCCTGTTCTGTTCTAATGGCTAAAGGGCACACCTGATTCTATAATTTTCTCCATCAGAGTAACTAGATTCAGAGCTTCCCCATCAGTTATATTGCTACCCACAGGACTTTTGTTTTTATTTTATTTATTTTTTAATGTGTGTTTATTTATTTTGAGAGGGAGAGAGAGAGAACAAGCGAGCGAGTGGGGTAGGGGCAGGGAGAGAGAGAGAGGGAGAGAAAGAATCCCAAGTAGGTCCTTGCTGTCAGCACGAGCCCAGCGCAGGATTTGATCTCATGAACAATGACATCATGACCTGAGCTGAAACCAAGCATCGGACGCTTAACCAACTGAGCCACCCAGGTGCCCCCTGCACAGGACTTTTAGGTAGAGTATTTAAGGATGCAACTGCCACGACTTGCAGTGTCAGAGGAGTTCTGCTTGAAGTAAGTTCTGTTACAAACAAATGTCGAAACTGAGCTCCCTCTGTAGTTAGTCTGGACCTCATAATGTTAAGAGAGGTATGATATAAAATTCCTCCATCTTGCCATGTATGAAACTTAAATAATTTATATTTTCTACATCCAGGTTTTCTGCAGTGCTGAAGCAAGAAATAGACTTCTTAGCTTTTTGTTAAAATGTACTTGAGCAGTTACCAGTTACTCAAGGCAGCCTTAGTGGATCTTTGGATGTAGCTTGAATAGCAATTTAATTTCATAAAGTTCTAAAGAGAATTCTCAAATATATGTCCACTCCCACTTGGAGAGCTTTTTATTTCACAGCCTCCATATTGTCTTAAGATCAGTTTCTGGGACTTGATTTTCATTCGTTCACTCAGTATCTATTGAGCACCTAGTGTGCATACACAGTCTAAGAGGTAAGGAGGTAGCAGTGAATAAAACAAACCAAAACATTTCTTTATTCATGGGGAAACATTCCAGGGGGAGAAAACAGACATAAACAAAGACGTACAGATATGTTGGTGGTGATAAGCCCTGTGGAGAAAAATAAAGCAGGAAAGGAGGAAAAGGAGTGCTAGGATTTGGCTGAGGGAAAGGTAATGGTGGGTTTATACAGAGTGGTCGGGGAAGATGACGTTTGAGCAAAGAAGTGAGTCACACAGATGTCTAAGGGAAGTCTATTGTCTGGTGGAGGGAATAGCTCTGAGGCCTTTTTTGAGTTTCATTTTATCGGTTGGCTTTCCTTGATTAGACTATGGATGCATATACAAAAGAACTTTATAGAAAATGAAATATACACCTGTTGAAATAAAAATAGTTAAAAATAATCACATGAACATGTTAGGTACTTGAATTTTTATAATTTTTTTAATGTTTATTTTTTATTCTTGAGCGAGCAAGAGAGAGAACATGAGTGGGGGAGGGGCAGAGAGAGAGGGAGACACAGAATCCAAAGCAGGCTCCAGGCTCTGAGCTGTCAGCACAGAGCCCGACGTGGGGCTCGAACTCAAGAACCACGAGATCATGACCTGAGCCGAAGCTGGACGCTTAACCAATGGAGTCACCCAGGTGCCCCTTTTGTTTTCTTTTTTTTTTGTTTTTGTTTTTAGGTTAATTTGTGAGGGGGTGCGGGGGAGGGGACTCACAAGTGGAACAGGGGCAGAGAGAGGGAGAGACCGAATCCCAAGCAGTATCTGCCTTGCCATTGCAGAGTCTTGACGCTGGGCCCGAACTTGGTCTTGACCTGAGCCCAGATCAAGAGTCAGATGCTTGGGGCACCTGGGTGGCTCAGTTGGTTATTGTCTGACTCTTGATTTCAGCTCAGGTCATGGTTCGTGAGTTCAAGCCTCGCTTCGGGCTCTGTGCTGACAGCTCAGAGCCTGGAGCCTGCCTGGGATTCTGTGTCTCCCTCTCTGCCCCTCCCCCACTCGTGTGCGCACGCATGCACGTGCGCGCTCTCTCTCTCTCTCAAAAATAAACATTAAAAAAATAAAGAGTCAGATGCTTAACTGAGCCACCCAGGCGCCTCCTTGAATTCTTTTCTTGATATTGGACTAGTATTAAAAATATGTGTGGAGTGAGGCGCCTGGCTGGCTCAGTCGGTAGAGTGAGCAACTCTTGATCTTGGGGTTGTGAGTTGCTAGCTTGCACCCCATGTTGGGTTTAGAGAATATTTAAAAATAAAATCTTAAAAAAAAAATATGTGGAGTGTGTGAACGTGTGTATCCCTGGCTGTTTGTGTATGAAGGTTTTAACCAAGGCAGCCCTAGTAATTATTATAGTGTAGAATGCTCCTTTTTTTTTTTAAGTTAATTTTTTTTTTTTTGTTTTTTGTTTTTTTGAGAGAGAGGGAGAGTGAGTGGGGGAGAGAGACAGAGAGGGGAGAGAGAATCTTGACAGAGGGGGGAGAGAGAGAATCTTAAGCTCCACGCTGAGCTTGGAGCCTGACATGGAGCTTGATCCCACAACCCTGGGATCATGACCTGTGCTGAAATCAAGAGTCAGATGCTCAACTGACTGAACTACCCTGGTGTCCCTAGAATGTTCTTTTTTTTTTTTTTTTTTATGTTGTATTTATTTTTGAGAGAGAGAGAGGGAGAGAGCGAGCCAGCGTGAGCAGGGGAGGGGCAGAGAGAGAGGGAGACAGAGTCCGAAGCAGGCTCCAGGCTCTGAGCTGTCAGCACAGAACCTGACGTGGGACTTGAACTCATTTACTGCAAGATCATGATCTGAGCTCAAGTGGAAGTGTAACCGACTGAGCCACCCAGGTGTTCCCCCTGCCCCCCCGAATGTTCTTATAGGGGAAGTTGTAATCGGTCATTTGAGTTTAGCAGTTAGCCTGTGTTTATTTTGCGTCTGCTGTTAGATTAGTACAGTGCCGAGTATCGGAGAAGATAATAAAGTCGAAGACATTAGGCTCTGGTCTGATTGGCCAGACTGTCATCAACACAGATACCATAAAATAAACCAGCATGGTTGAATGGGAGCAGTACTGAACTAGCATTCCTAAATATCTTTCTGTAGTGACAGAGTAACTGTGCATACCAATTCGGTTCTATGGCGTTTACCCCTTTAGTCCTGAGCAAATCCTGGGAGAGTTAGCAAGAGAGAGATTCCTTTTTGGAATAAGTGTCAGAGAAGAGTTTTGATTTCAGATGGGTTCAAAGTGCTTGGGGGGACTGCTTTCATTGCGTAATGATTCTAGAACTATGGTTGGGTAAACAAGTTACTGGAAACAAATATGATGTATTGATTTTCTATTGTGGAACCATGGTGTGCTATGGAATGTTGTGTTGTAATATTTGATTTTCATTATTGGGTGTAAACAAGCTGAATCCTTTGATATACGTATTTCATAAGAATGGCACTGTTCACCTTGAAAACCAACAGTGTTTTCCTTATACCATATAATCATATTAATTTGTATTACCAACTGGTTGAATTAGTCCCCTCCACCCCATGACGAGTAGATTTTTTATTTTGTTTTATTATAGTTGTTAAGCATAGAGCAAAGCCATTTCCTCCTCATCCTTCAAGTGATGTATGGGTAATCTTTTTATTGCATGTACACTGATCAGTGTGTCAGGTATAATGTCATTACCAAAACGTTTTCCTTTTAAACTGTTAACTCGCTTCATAAGGTCTTTTTCCTCCTCCATTCAACATTCATTAATTGAACTGGTATTTATTGAGTGCGTATTTTGTTGTAGACATGTCTTTGGGATTTGCTGATGAGGAAGATGTTTTTCTTGCCTTCATAGAGGGAAGAGTATGGAAGAAGAAACAGACTGTTAATTACAGTATTGTGTGGTATATGTGTGTGTGTTTTTTTTTAATAGACTCTTTTCTTTTAAGTTTGTTTATTTTGAGAGAGAGAGAGAGAGAGAGAGAGAGAGAAACAGCATGAGCAGGGGAGGAGAAGAGAGAGAAAGAGACCGCGAATCCCAACGAGGCTCACAAACTGAGATCACAATCTGAGCAGAAGAGCCAGACACTTAACCGACTGAGCCACTCAGGTGCCCCTGTGTGGTGTGTGTTCTAAATGGAGAGGAAGAGGGTTCTGTTTGGGTATACTTAGCAGGGGTACCTGACTCAGAGCAAGAGACATCTAAATTGAAACCTGAAGAATGGTGAAGAATCAGCTAACTGAAAGATGGTTCTGGCAACATCAAGGAGAATGGAAGGCTGTTCTGGGAGGGGAAACCCGTAGGCAGTGGCCCAGAGGCAAAACAAAACAACAAAAAGGGAGCAAGCAAAATAGATCTCTTTGCCCATGGCAAACAACATAGAGTTCCTGCTGTCTGGAGCACTTTTTTTTTTTTTTTTTTAAATTTAATTAAGTAAGTTCCACCTCCACCGTGGGGCTTGACCTCACCACCCTGAGATCAAGAGTCACATGCCTACCCACTGAGCTAGCCAGGCACCCCTGGAACGTAGATTTTGAGGGGGGAAGTTGCAAGGAACTTTCAAAGCCATTGCTAAATGGCTAAGTGTCCCATCTTGTTGACGCTTGAGAAATGCCGGAGAGGTTCGCAGCAGTGGATTGACAGGATTGGATTTGCCGTTTTCAGAGACCGTGGCGATTGCAGTTGAAGGAAAAAAGAGGGCACTTCTGTGGTAGGAGGCCTACGGCTGTGACGGTAACGCTTCCTGCGCTTGCTGTGAGCCAGGACCGGGGCATCGGCAGTGGGAAGCGGGGAGAAGTGGGTGGACTCAGAGATCCTTGGAAGGTGGGACGTCCAGGGCTTGACGGCTGAAGGAAGAATCACGGTGTTCGTAGGTTTCCGTCTTGGGCCAGAGTGATCCTGATGATGGTACTTAGGCCAGTTGTTGATTTATTGCCTCTTACCCCCGATTTGCCTTTCAGTGCCTGCTCTGTGAAAATGGATGCGGACCCTTTAGGTACTTACCCCTTGGCCAGTGGCGGGGTGTTAGGAGAGAGACAGAGGAAGGAAAGGGGCTTAGTTGCTGGTTCTAGTGTGCTTGCCTGGCAGGCCGCGGCGGCTCTCCGCCGCTCCCGACCCCCCAACTTTGGGTGGTTTTGTAGTAGGTTGCCTCCGGTGAGATACTTCCCCACAGAACTACTTCCTTTGTTATTCTAGAGGATAGATTTCTAGCAAGTTCCAGGGGGTGGATTTCCAGAAGTCCTAGCAGATGTGAGCCCTTTCCAGCAAGGTCTGGGTTTCAGTCCTAGTTTTGGGAGAACTCTTCCTTGGGTGCTCCGTCTCGGCCCTAAGGGTGGTGGTGATGGTTTGTTATGCCATGTTGTTGCATTTTGCATCGTCTTTTCTTTAGAGTTCTTTTTACTTCTTTCTGGCTAATTTCTTATGACTTCAATTCCTAGTTGTAGTTAATAATTCTTTACTTTAAAAAGCCTTTTTCTTCAAGTTACTGTTTGGTTTTTCTTTCCTGTTAGACCCAGGCTGATACAGTGTGTGTCGTCCGGCATGAAGACGTGCGTTGGAGATTTCCCAGGGAGACTCTGAGGAAAAAGATAACGGTAGGGCCCAGGCCACAGTCCTGTAGACCACTGCCCTGAGGCCTGTTCAGACGAAGAGCCTAATAAGGAGGCTAAGGAAAATTGGCCGCAGAAGCGGGAGAATGAGGGATCACTGATGGTACTGAAAGGTCAAGTAATAGAAGGAGTGGAAATTGTCCACCAATGGCGCAAGTAGTAAACAGCTTAAAAATAGGTATTTGCTTGTTTGTTTATTTGGGAAGCACCACTAGAAATTCTACCTGGTTAAGTTTACCAAGTATGCGGCTTCCCATGCTAGTAGCATGGGTTCTGGAACCTTGCTGCTGAGGTGACAGTGCGGGTTCCACCATTTACTAGCTGTGGAGTCTTGGACGGTGTATTAAGCTCTGTGTGCCCTATCATCTGTGTGTGGAGTGGAGACAATGTTCACCGGATTGGATTCCTAGGGTCGCACTGAGGGTGAAAAGGGTTAACGTACAGAGAGCGCTTAGCCCGGTGTCTGGCACGCAAACCCGAGGCAACTGTGACCTCGGTGCTGTTGGAACACTGGGCGTGGTGGCGGGTGATGGGTGATGGGGTAGAAAGTCGGTCAGGGCTGCAGCCTCCCCCTGAGGGTGTCGAAGAGGCTCACTCAGGGGCAGTGAGTGTTGAATGTCAGGCGGAGGCCTGCATAAAGTGCCCAAGGGATACCGAAGAGTCCTGAGGGAGGTGAAGGCTGGGTTGGATCTTAGGGCGTTTGGGGAGGAGGAACAGCATTAGCGGAGGAACCGAGGGTGCCGGACAGTGTGGTCTCGCGGTGGAGTCGTGGCTGGCCCCTGGAATTGGGCTGGGGTGATAGCAGAGGTGTGTATCCTCTGAACGCTCGCTCAGATCCCGTGTTTATTTCGCTCTTGTGTCCCGAAGCGTGCGTCATGAGACTCTAGAGCTGCCGAGAACTTCTCTTGGGTGCCAGCGCCCCCTTCGGCTGCCACCGACTGAGCTTTGAGTGTTGTAAGCTGTAGTGTTCTAGAAGGGGAGCGAAGTCCTGCAGCTAGTGCTGCTTTGTTGGGTTTTTCTCCCAGCACTGAATGATTTTGTCCACTTCCTGGATGTTGATACAGCTCAGAACTGCTTACAGTTCACACGAGTTCTCAACTTGCAGTTCTTTCGAAAAGTTCGACAACTGAAGAAATGGGAATTCATCGAAACTGTGGCTCTTCTTCCAAGATCTCACATTCCTGGAGATTTCAGAAATGAGAGTGTGATTAACTTTTGGTTCCTTGGAGGAAAAAAAGCAACAATTCAGCCTTAAAACTCAGTGATTGCCTGTCTTATTAGAATGTTCTTTCTTTTCCTTTTTTTTTTTTTTTTTCTATCTAGCCAACTCCTCCTCCTCCTTAACCAGAGCTCAAGTATCCATTGTCTAAGGAGTCCTTCCCTGACACTGATGAATCTTCAGCCCTACCAAAGCACTGTCCTGATAAGTCTGTTGTGATGCTGATAAGCTTTCACTGAGGACCCTTAAGTCAAAAAACAAGAACAAAGCAACAAGGGTTCTTTTGAGGTACCTTAACATCCTGGTTGAGGATGTCCCTTGGCTGGAACAAGGCTGTTATCCTTGAATTCTCTGGAGAGTTTTTCTTCTGAATCTTTAGAGGGAGTATGAATATATTCTCTACAAAAAGATTAGAAGAAGAATCTTTTTTGTTTTCACAAAGAAGAGTTAAACCATTCTTTATTGGCTAGGACTTCTGGGAATTATACAAGAAGGAAGCTGAGAAGGAAGATGTCAAGCTGTGACCCTCTGAAGGTTTTTGTTTTTGTTTTCCCCTTGCTTCTCTTACTTGTAACAAACACCTATAGGGAACTCTTTGTTTTTGGTAAAGACCAAGTGTTTATGTAAAAGAATATTGAGAGACTGAAGGTAAAAAGACCCTTGGGGCAATTTTACTTTGCTTGACTATAGCTTGTGTCAAATGAGAAGGCAGTTGAAGTCCGATTCTTCTTATAATTGCCTCTTTTGCGTATTTGGGTTATAAATCAAGGGCAAGAGCCATTTCCAGATTATTATATATTTGGAATTTGGGGGTTGTTTTGAAGGTTGATAAAATATTTCATATTGGTATGATACACACTTTAAGAACAAGTATAAATTTGGTAGTTTAAATATACAAGAATTGAAAGAATTATATGCTGAATATGCCACACCTACCACTTAGATTCTACAGTTACATTTTACTCTATTTGCTCTGTGATATGCATTTACTGTATTTTACTGTACAGTTGATACTGGAACAATGGGGGAAGTTAGAGGTACTGACCTCTTGTGCAGTCAAATCTACATATAACTTTTTTTAATATATAAATTTAAAAAATGTTCATTTTGAGAGAGACAGAGTGCAAGTGTGTGAGGGGCAGAGAGCCAGAGAGATAGAATCCAAAGCAGGCTCCGGGCTCTGAGCTGTCAACACAGAGCCCCTGTGGGGCTTGAACTCATGAACTGTGAGATCATGACCTGAGCCAAAGTCGGATACTTACCCTACTGAGCCACCTAGGTACGCCTGCATATAACTTTTGACTCCCCCAGAACTTAACTACTTACAGCCCCCTGTTGACTAGAAGACTTACTAGTAACTTAGTCGATTGATTTTTGTATGTTACATACATATTTCATATGTTACATGTATTATATACCGTATTCTCTTTTTAAAAATATTGAAGTATAGCCGACATACGATGTTATATTAGTTTCAGGTCTGCAACATAGTGATTCAATTGTTAACATTACTCAGTGCTCACCACCGTAACTGTAGTCACAAGAAAAAGAAGATATATTAACAGTACTGTGCTGTATTTATTGAAAAAAGTCCACAAAAAAGGAGGAAAAGTCCATGTATAAGTGGACCTGCAGAGTTTAAACCCGTGCTGTTCAAGGGTCAACTCTATTATATAATCATGTATCTATCCTCTATACATTCCTTTATTTGTGTTTAAGGATTATCATTGCAGCATTCTGTATTCTAGCAAAAGGCTACAAATAGCGTAGGAGAGTAGTTACATGAAAATGGTATACCCATGCAATAGAACTGTATGTGTATTCAGGTCAGCACACACAATGCTGTGTATTGTGTATTTGAATGCAGTGTTGTGTGTGTATTGATCTGAAATAATGTCCAAGATAAATGAAGTATATAAAAAAAGCTGCAGAAGGATATGTGAAGTATACTGCCATTTATTTGCATAACAAAAAGTATTTATGCATATATGCTGTATATACATAGAATATCTCCAGAAAGCTTAAATAAGAAGCTCATAAAAAGTGGGTGTCTTGCAGCCTCCTACAATAATATATCTGTATATAATACATTGTATGTATATAGTATTTTATAAATAATATATAATATATATAACACATACATATGTTATATATATTACGAATTTTAAATATTGTTGCCTGCTTGTATTAACTGCTAGAAATTTTATATACCTCCCTGAAATTTTCAGATGTCAAGATGTCAAACTCATAGTCGTTATTAGATTTTAGTTAGTAACAAAATTGGAACCAGATAGCTAAGGTTTGAATTCTTGCTCTCCTTTTTACATGTGGTATAAATTTTACTGTCAATAAAACAAAGATAATTGTTTTTTTGAAAAAATTTTTAACGTTTATTCATTTTTTTTTTTTTTTTTTTTTGATAGAGTGTGAGTGTGGGAGGGGCAGAGAGAGAGGGAGACACAGAATCCAAAGCAAGCTCCAGGCTCTGAGATGACAGCACAGAGCCCAACGCTCCAACTCACGGACCGTGAGATCATGACCTGAGCTGAAGTCGGACGCTCAACCGACTAAGCCACCCAGGTGCCCCCAAAACAAAGATAATTCTTATATAGTTATTAATAGTTTTATCTTAGATCATCTGGGGGAAGTTCCTAATTTAAGCACAGTGGCTGGCACATTGTGCTTGACAATTAGTAAATATTAGATGTTGTCAAGATGCATACAGTTTTGTAGGAGTGGCAAAGAATAAGTAATTGAAGTGTTTTGGGGCACCTGGCTGGCTCAGTCAGGAGAGCATACGACTCTTGATCCTGGGGTTGTGAGGTTGAGCCCCACAGTGGGTGTAGAGGTTCCTTATAAATAAATAAACTTAAAAAAAATAATTTTAAGTATCTTATATGGGTGTTTCTATGGGGATGTAGTAAGTAAGGGGGAAATCAGAGAATACTAAAGAGAAGGGATCTTTGAAAAGTTGAGAGGGGTGAGAGTGAGATCAGTTAAGGAAGGCCATTCCGGATGTGAGGAGTCCTTCTACAGAAGAAAGGAGGAGTTCATAACGACTTGAACCAATCCAGGTTATGAGAGGGGAAATGGCTGCTGCTAGCTCACGTTTACTGACCACTTAGCTAAGGTGCTGCTCTTAGTGCTTTTTGTGTCTTAAATTCCTAGAGTAGCCAGGATATCTGTGCTGTAATTGTCATTTTACTAACGAGGAGACCGAGGCAGGGAGGTGAATGAAGTCACTTGCCCAAGATCAATCACGAAGTATTAAGTCCATGTTTGTGTGTGCCTGTGTACCCGTCATGCTGCCTCGTGAGACTAGAAGGTAGGAATAGGGCTGACCTTGAACAGCGTATGTATTCACTTCCGTAAACTTTGGGAAACGATTAAAAGATTTGAGGCAAAGAGCGACTCTCCCCTGTTTGTCTACTAGGACAACCAGTGATGGCTCAGGGGAGATGACAAAAGCCTTGTTTGTCGTCGTCTTCCTTTCTTCTGTCCCGTATCCTTTATGTTGTGAAGAATTTGTATGATTAATTGTCATGCTTTTCGAAAAGTGGAAGAGTTATTTTAAACTCTTCGTGATGAATATGAAGCCATTTTCAGGACTTCTCCGACTATATAGCAAAATAAAGGCAAGAATCGACAGGAACGGTCCTGTCACCTACATGTTCTGGCTCCAGCTCCGGTATTAGTTATCGGTTGTTGCATATCAGATTACCCCAACGCAGTGGCTTAAAACAGTGCTCAGCATTTATGATCCCACATACTTCTCTGGAGTGAGGAATTTGGAAGTAGCTTACCTGGGTGGTTCTGGCTATGGCGTGCAGTCGTCTGAAGTCTTGGCAGGGGCTGGAGGACCTGGTTTCAAGATAGCTCATTCACATGGCTGGCAAGTTTAGGCTGACTTTTGGCAGAAGTCTTAGTTCCTTGCCACTTTGGAACTTCTTCACAGGGCTGCTGAAGGATCCTCACGATACCGTAGCTGGCTTTCCAGAGGAAGGGGTCCATGAATGAAGAGGCCGCCGCGTGCGCCTGCCTGCCTGCCTGCCTGCCTGCCTTCCTCCTTCCTTCCATTTAAAAAATTTTTTAATGTTTATTTTTTGAGAATGAGAGAGAGAGAGAGAGAGAATGAGTGGGGGAGGGGCAGAGAGAGAGACACAGAATCCGAAGCAGGCTCCAGGCTCTTTGCTGACACAGAGAGCCCGATGCAGGGCTCTAACTCACGAACCATGAGATCATGACCTGAGCTGAAGTTGGAGGCTTCACTGACTGAGCCACCCAGACGCCCCTGCAATGTCTTTTATGACGTAGCCTTGAAAGACGTTGTTGTTCTTCCTCCACTGTTGTATTGATTACTCTGGTCAGTCTTGTTCAGTTGTGGGATGGTACCACAGGAGGTTTTGAATACCAGGAGACAGAGATCGGTGGGTGCCGTTTAGAGACTAGCTGCCATTGTTCCCATGGAAACATTACTGAACGGAATAATAAAATTTACAACTGGAAGGAGCCCTCGCGTAGTGTTTTCAAAGCGTGGCCCTATGCCTGCCTGGCTCAATCGGAAGAGCGTGCAACTCTTGATCATGGGATTGTGAGTTCGCGTTCCATGTTAGGTGTAGAGATTACTTAAATAAATGTTAAAAAAAAAAAACAAACCACTAATAAAACTGTCCAAAGTGTGGCCCTAGAACATCAGCATCACGTGGGAACCTCAAAAAAAAAAAATACAGTATTTGACACGGTGTATAAAGACTTAGAGATGGGGTACCTGGGTAGCTCAATAGGTTGGGCAACCAACTTTGGCTCAAGTGATGATCTCTCAGTTTTTGAGTTCGAGCCCCGCATCGGGCTCACTGCTGTCAGCGTGGAGTCTGCTTCAGATCCTCTCTCCCACCTCCTCTCTTCTCTCCTCCGCTCGCGTGTGCACGTGCTGCATATGCATGTGCTGTCTCTCAAAAATATATAGACATTAAAAAAAAAGACTTAGAGATGCCCAACAATTACAAAAACAAGTGTTAGGGGCGCCTGGCTGGCTCAGTTGGTTAAGCATCTGACTCTCGCTTTTGACTCAGGTCAGGATCTCTCAGTTGGTGGGATCAAGCCCCGTGTGGGGCTCTGTGCTGACAGTGCAGAGTATGTTTCAGATTCTCTCCCTCTCTCTTCGCTCCTCCCCTACTCACATTTTCTCTTTTTCTCTCTCTCAAAATAAATGAATATAAAAAAACCCCCAGATACTAGGAGTGCCTGGCTGGCTCAGTCAGTGGAACATGCAACTCTTGATCTTGGGATTGTGAGTTTGAGCCCCACACTGGGTGTAGAGATTACTTTAAAAAAACCAGACTTTATATTTTGAAACTGTTTTATATTAATAGAAAAACTGAGCTGATAGCACAGAGGGTTCCTATATACTACACACACACACACACACACACACACACACACACACACACAGAGTTTCCCAGACTATTAATATCTTGCATTAGTGGGTATATTTGTTAAAATTAATGAACCAGTATTGCTACTTTATTATTAAAGTCCATACTTTGCATTAAGATTCATTCTTAGTGATGTACAGTTCTGTGGGTTTTGACCAATGGCTAATGTCATGTATCCATCATTTTATTATCATGCAGAATAGTTTCACCGCCTGCCCTGAAACTTTCCTGCGCTTCATCTATTCATCTATCCCTCTTCTCTTTTTACGCTGTGTAATTTTGTCTTTTCCAGAATGTCCTATTGTTGGAATCACACGGTATATATCCTTTTCAGGTTGGCTTCTTTCACTTAGCAATGTGTGCTTAAAGTGTCTCCATGTGTTTTTGTTTGTTTTGTGTTGTGTTGTGTGTGTGTGTGTGTGTGTGTGTGTGTGTGTGTTGATAGCTCATTTCTTTTTATTGCTGAATAACCACAGTATGCTTGTCTGTTTACTGATTGAAGGACATCTTGGTTGCTTCCCGGTATTGGTGATTTATGAATAAAGCTGCAGTAAATGTATGTACCGGGTTTTGTGTGAACTTGTTTTGAAGTCAGCTGGGTCAATACTGAGGTGTGCGGTTGTGTGAGTGTGTGGTGAAATAATGTACGTTTGGCTTTGCAGGAAGCAGCCATGCTGTGTTTAAAGTTTGGTGTAGGTGCCAAGTGCTTCCCTTCCTGGAGTTGTCTTCTTTTTTTCCCTTTCTGTGTTGTCTTTGGGTTTCCCTAAGAATTCCTTCTTAGATAGAATCAGTCTTGCAGCTCCCCATTGTAATCCACTATTATTTATACAGCAGCCCTGTTCATTTGGTAGTAAGGCTTTGGGGAGGGGGAACATTTTATAATCTTACATTAAATCCTGGGTTTTTAGTGGGCTTTAGTCCCTGGGCTATGATCTTCACAAGGTTGTTAGCTTCCCCTCCCCTCTTCTGTGAGACAGAAAGGCAGGAGGGGGCTGGACTTGACTAACTGTACTTTCCTTAGGTCAGATAGGCTCTGGCAAAGCAGTTTCCCTTAGAGGACAGGCTTTCCTTATGGAGGATGCTCTGAGCTATTTCAAAATGGCTACTCTCCGCCTGCCCCAAACAGTAGGCGATTTTTCTCTGATCTTCAGGTGAGAAACCTGGTGGGGCTCCTGAAGGCAAAACCTATATCCACATCTCCCTAAGTCTGGACCTTCAGGAGTTTTTAATTCTCAAATGAGTCCTTAAGTCTTTGGAAACTTGTCAAAATTACTATTTAAATGTTCCTAGCAATTATTGGCTCTTGCAGTTTTGCTTCAGGTAAACCAGTCAGTCTCAGCTGTGATTCTCACTATTTTCTTTTCTCTCCAGATTTTGGGCTGGTGGTTTGCCCTTGACCTAAAATTCTCTGATGGATCTAAGAAAAGTGATTGATTTCAGGTTTTTTCCCTCCCCAGCATTTTTTTTTTTTTTTTTGCTCTGTAGATGGGAGTGGTGACTTCCAGGCTCTTTATGAGTCAGAGCTAAAAGTGGAAGTCTGGTGCCCTGCAATCTTTGTTTAAATGAATCCCTGTGGTTGATTCTGATGAGTGCTAATGGTTGAGACCCACTGATTTAGCCCAATTCCCTCATTTTACGGATGAGAACACTGAAATTTAAAGAGGGCAAATGATTTTTCTATGATTATACAAAGTTCAAACCTAGATTAGAACCTGAGTCTTTTAAAAAAAAAAATTTTTTTTTTGAATGTTTATTATTATTATTTTTTTTTTTAATTTTTTTTTTCAACGTTTTTATTTATTTTTGGGACAGAGAGAGACAGAGCATGAACGGGGGAGGGGCAGAGAGAGAGGGAGACACAGAATCGGAAACAGGCTCCAGACTCCGAGCCATCAGCCCAGAGCCTGACGCGGGGCTCGAACTCACAGACCGCGAGATCGTGACCTGGCTGAAGTCGGACGCTTAACCGACTGCGCCACCCAGGCGCCCCTTGAATGTTTATTATTTTTGAGAGAGACAGAGACAGAGAACAAGCAGGGGAGGGGCAGAGAGAGAGGGAGACACAGGATCCGAAGCAGGCTCCAGGCTCCGAGCTGTCGGCACAGAGCCCGACTGGGGGCTTGAACTCACAGACCGTGAGATCATGACCTGAGCTGAAGCTGGTCACTTAACCGACTGAGCCACCCAGGTGCCCCTAGAATCTGAGTCTCTTGGCCCGATAATCCTCATACTGTTTTTTGGTATTTACATATAGTTACTTTAATAGGGATTAATTATGTTTCACATTGCGGGTTGTGATAAATCTTTATTTTGATACTTCACTGATTTACATCCTTGATATATACTTGAAATTCATTCTAGGATCTAGTTATAATGATACTTATTGTCATAGCTATCCCAAAGCTCACTTGAAATGTTCTCTTTGATATAAATATCAACCCACTTGAGAAGTGAGCTCTTACATGTAGCATGACTGTGAGTAAAATATGTAGAAATTTTTGTTTTCCCCATTTATTCCTTATAGAAATATTTAAAAGTACCCAAAAGAAAACCTTAGAACTGTTCATTTAGTCTTGGAAAACCTGATGTGTACAAACCATTACATGGGATGAATCAGCTGCATCTGTCAGTTCCTTCTTCCCACACATTCCCATCATGTCATTTCCTTAATTTTTAGTGCAGACTGGATAGCAGCTGCAATGCCCTATTTTCCCCTTCAAACCAGCATCTCTCCTGTTCTTGCATATATGGCATGCTTCTACATCTCTGGAGAAGTCTGGGAATCTTTGTTCTAGAACAGGAATTGGCAGACTTTTTCTGTACAGGGTCAGAGAGTGAATATTTTAGCCTTGCAGGCCATTTTGGTCTCTGTTGCCACCACTCAACTCTGCCTTTGTAGCATGCAAACAGTCAATCATCAGCAATATGTACATGTACAGACGAGGCTGTGTTCCATCAAAACTTTAGAAAATCAAGCTGCATGCCTTTGTCTCATGGGCCCTAGTTTGGTAGCTGCTGTTCTAGAGTCTATAGAAATACTAGATGCTTTTCACTTGTATGCTTCAAAAGATGCTGCTGTTTTTATTTACTGGATTGGAGCCCTAAGATCGCTTTTGTTACATTGCTTTCAAAAGTAATAATAGATATTTTGTTGTGGAACATTGCATCTTAGTTTTGGTTTCTTTTTTTGAGACCTGTGTTTTTGGTGTTGAAGAGATACAGATTTTTTTTTTCCCCTCTCTAAACAAGACTTGAGCAGGATTGAGACTTTATGATCTCATGTGAATCTGGATTAAAACAAGGAAAAAAAAGACCTGGTCACTGTAATAGCTGAGGCAATCTATACTCTCTGTGGTGAATGGTAAAACATGTCTTTTAATAAGTTCTTAAAGATAAAGAATAATAAAATAATCTCAAGTTATGGTGTGTTATAGGTGCCTGTGGAAATATGAGGTTAGAGAGATGGTTTTAATTTACTTTGAGTTATTGTATGCTTAGGAAAAGTGGGTATTGGTATTCGTGCTTTGCAGCTAGCACAAGTCTTGGTTGTCAGGGCTTCTCATTAGCTCCCTAAGATCGTTCTAGGGCTCTGGGAGCTTGGCTAGTGGAAAGGCAGGGACTGCCAGTTGCTGAGAGGACTGGTGCAAGCTGGGAGGTAGCCCTGGGTAGCAGTTAGCTATATGAGGCCAAAGTTTGCATGTTTGGTCAAATGTCCGAACTTGGGGTTTTGCTAGAGAGAACTCCTGGCCGCCTGGGTTTATTCATATATGCTGCAGATCATCTTTGTTTCAGAGATTTCTGCAATATGAGTTATTTAAAACTTAAAAGTAATGCAAATTATAAAAATCTGTTTGTGGTGGTTTCTCGTCCTTTGGGAAGTACTCCTGACTGACCTTTAATAATGGTGGGTAATTGAAATATTATAGGTCTTAGTAACGACTACTATCAGTCCATTTTATAAAAGGTCAGTCTACAATATTGGAATGCTGAAGGCTTGCTTAATTAGAAGAGCCTTATGATTAGAATTTAAGTATTTCAGGCTGAAAATGATATCCGAAGGAGACTCTAGAGGGCAGTGTAACTCAGCGTGTTCCTGTTTCTAGTATTTAAGTTTTGCTTTGGAGCAGCGATCCATGCGTTCTGAACTATTTCCCCATGACACGGAGTATCAGTTTGGTAGAATGTGAGTTTTGGAAAGAAGAACTCTGGTTTGGCTTAGAAAGGTTATTTAGATAATATACAATAATTATTGCCCTTAGGGAATATCCATGCTTGCTTTTAAACACTGGTTTAAAAAACTTGGAATTGTCTTACTGATACAACTAAATTGAATTGAGTTTGCTTCTTTGGCATTTGTGGAACATTAAGCATAAGAAATGGTGTATCTTGTGTTCTCAGATATTTTGAGGTGGGAAGTTAAATGTATGCTTTGTTGGAGAATTCAAACAATCAGGAAGAGCTTGACTCATGACACATTTTTATACAGCTCTTCCAAGTGGAAAAGTTGAAGCTGTAGGCTTGGTTAGTGAATAGCTGTATCAGTGTTGACTTTTCAAAACTTTTCAAATGTTTACATTCAGCAAAACCCAAAGATATTATGCCAATCATCTTTTCACTCTAATTTTTCAACTTATGTATGTTTTCAGGGAAATCTAATCTGTATGTTTTTGACTCATTTACATGTAAGTCATCGAATGCGGTTTGGAAAGAACTGTTGTGTATTTCTAGTCCAAGGAGCTTTTGGGTCCTTTAAAATTTTTTTCTCCTTTAAAAGCAAAAAGTGGGGATTATAAAGGCCAAATGAGTGGATTCACCTACAGTTTTAGGTTGGAGATTTTAAACTATTACAGATTTAGGAAACAGTTTTTGTGACTGAATTTTCTGGTGTTATTACAGTGTGGAAATTGGAATATCCAGTGGTTAAGTGTGACAGTTGGACATTTGGGATTCCGAACTTTTTGTTTTAATTTGGGCCTGTTAAAATGACCTTAAACAAAATGAACTCTTTGAAAAGTTTTCATTTTCTTTATCTTGGATAATTTTATGATTGAAACAAATGTGTTTGTTAGAGCGCTTTGAAGTTCTTGGATGAAAGGCCTTATGTAAGTGCGAATAGTACAGGTTTAAGAAACATAGGGATTCTGTTTCTGGTTTGTGTTCACACTAGTTTGTGGCTACCAACCCGAGTATCTTCTTGTTTTGTCTAGGTATTTATCTCCCCATGACTTTCCACCTCAAGGTGGAATAAATAGTTATTTTGATCTTTTTGTTGTTTGGAAAGAAGAAAAAATTTTAGTAAAAAAATTTACGTTTTTTTAGTAATGTTAAAACTGAAGTGCAGTTGGGAAGCAGTCATGAGGATTGTGTATTAGCTTTGATTGTTGGTATTGGGTATTAGCTTCACCTCTGGTACTACCTGTGTATATCTTTTTTCCACACTAATCACAGAAAACAATAAAATATCTACTCGTGTATAAAATAAAACACACATCTGGGGCACCTGGGTGACTCAGTCGGTTAAGCACCCAACTCCCAACTTAGCACGGAGGCCCTGCTCACTCTCTCTCTCTCAAAAATAAGTAAACATTAAAAAAATAACACACATCTGAGCTTTCACCTGAAATTGCGTGTTGTAAAAATTTATAAGAGGGGCACCTGGGTGGCTCAGTTGGTTAAGCATCCGACTCTTGGTTTTGGATGAGGTCATGATCTTGCAGTTTGTGGGATCGAGCCCAGCATCCTGCTCTGCACTGATAGTGTGGAGCCTGCTTGGGATTCTCTCTGTCTCCTTCTCTCTCTGTCCCAAGTAGAGGCCCAATGGTGGGCTTGAACTCCCGACCCCAAGATCAAGAGTCATGGGCTTGGAGTGCCTGGGTAGCTCAGTCAGTTGAGTGTCTGACTCTTGATCTTGGTTCAGGTCACGATCCCAGGGTTGTGGGATTGAGTCCCATGTCGGGGCTCTGCGTTAAGTGTGGAGCCTGCTTAAGATTCTCTCTCCCTCTCTCCCCCCTCCCCCTCCCTCCTCTTTTCCTCCTTCTCCCTCTCTCTTCCTCTCTCCCTCACTCCTTCCTTCAGCCCCTCTCCCCTACTCTTGTGCTCTCACGCTCTCTAAAAAAAAAAAAAAGAAAAAGAATAAAAAGAAAGGCATGAGCTCTACCAACTGAGCCAGCCAGACACCCTAGGAAGTAAAAGTTTTTAAGCAGCTATAATATGTAGAGAAAGCAATTAAATCACTGATTTTACAAAGGATTTAAGAGACATTGGCTTAATTCTCACTTGTTTTTTTCCCCTAGCAAATGACAGAACATTACTTTGGTACATACAGTATTACTCAGTTGTTTTTTTTTTTAAACTTTTTTTTAAAATGTAAAGTGCCAGGGGCGCCTGGGTGGCGCAGTCGGTTAAGCATCCGACTTCAGCCAGGTCACGATCTCGCAGTCCGTGAGTTCGAGCCCCGCATCAGGCTCTGGGCTGATGGCTCGGAGCCTGGAGCCTGTTTCCGATTCTGTGTCTCCCTCTCTCTCTGCCCCTCCCCCGTTCATGCTCTGTCTCTCTCTGTCCCAAAAATAAATAAAAAACGTTGAAAAAAAAAAATTAAAAAATAAATGTAAAGTGCCAAAGCGTCTTGGTATTTTAAAATACGTAAGAGGAATTTTCCTTAACCTAAGATTTAAATTCCATTTAAGTTTAATCCATTCAATTTATGTACTCTAACAGTATATACCACTCAGTTTACTTCTCACACTTTTGAAATCCTCCCTGTGAAGAATACCCCATCTCCATCCTTTGCAGCCAGTTTTAGTTACTATTTTCCCCCAGTTTATCCTAGTTTACCCAGACCCATTGTTTTGTTTTCCCCATTTTGTCAATTTTGTTCTTGTTTATGTTCTCCTTGATGACAGTATCTCCTTTTGCTCTAGAGAAAAATTTTCTCAAGCCTGACTATAAAATGTCTTGAATTGTCTGTCTAAAAGCCTTGTTTTATGTGGCTTCCCATGTCACGTGGAATCTAGAATCTTCAGCGTGACATCTGTGTTCTGGCTCTCTGCCACCTCTCCGATCTACCCTCTCTCCCTCTCTTAAGCCTCACTGGACGTCCCACTGTTCCCTCACACGGATCAGACACTCTTGCTTCAGGGTCGTTTTGTTTTCAGTTCATCTGTCTAGGCCCTTTCCTCCTCTGATCTCTTTTTCCTCTTGGCGCCTGGCCCCCCCGAGGTGTTACATATTTGTCCCTCTTACGGCACTAGAATGTCAGCTGCACGAGGGCAGGGACTTTGTCGTGCTCTCTGCTGTCCCGCAGCTCCTAGGGCGACCCGGGGAAGGTCCGCGAGAAGTGGGTGTGGAGAGAATGTATGAACTCTTCACAGGAGGTGTCCACTCATACTTGCCCCAGTATTTTGGGGGAACAAAAAAAGTCTTGAGGCTTTTCCTCCAGACCCTCGGAGGAGACGTGGTCTAGGAGGGTGCTGCCCCAGGACAGTGAGGTTGGACTGTGAGAGAGGTGACATTGTGAGGTGTTTATGACACTGTTTTTAGGAACGCAGGCCCGTGAAATGGAGCCTTCCAAACCAGTCTGACAGGAGTGAGGGCAGGATTCTGCCCAGGCTAGTAAAAGAGAGAATCCTGGGGGCCTCCCGAGCCCTGATTCTGCCCATGCCGAGTGAGACTGGCGAAGAGGGCACTGTGGCAGTCCCATGAGTCCCCGGCTGAGACGGCGAGCGGGACAGGGCGTCGTCCCAGGACACACAGGGTGTAGAAGCCGCAACCTGTTTTGCCGTGAAACCAGCGGCTGCAGGTAAGCAGGCCTCACTTTCAGATTCATCCATTCATTTGGCACATGTTTGCTGAGCATGCGCTATGTGCCAAACACAATTTTGGGCCTTAGAGGACAGTTCCGGGAGCTGAAGGTGCCTGGGAGCTGGGCCACAGGCCACAGGGAGGGGCCCACGTTGGCTCAGGAAAGTGCCAACATCTCCCCTTCAGTTCAGAGCCTTCCTTTCTCTCCCTGGATGCTGAGGCTGGGCTGCCTCTCCATCTCCATTAGGAATCAGTGCTGCCTGTGTCACCAAGGCTGCTGGTGACCCAAGGAGGCACTGGGCAGTCTCTGGAGATTCCCACCACCTCTGGCAGCTCCTTACCATGAGGCTTCCCAGCTCCTCTCCTAACTGCTTCGAATGCCTCAAGGGACAGAGGGTCGTGTCCACCACCTGCTGTTCTGTGCTCTGGACCCGGAGCTCCATCCCTGCTGATGGACTCCCTCCCCCAGCTGCCCTGGAGCCTGCCCTTGGCACTGGCTTTGTGGCTTGCTGGGGGCAAGGAAGCTGGCTGTGCCTGGTGAGGAAGCAAGAAATGGAATGGAGCAAGATACCTTTTTTCAGGGCATATCTTTCGGGGTGTTTCTTCAGGGATGTCGGTCAGGGCTGTGGGTGAGGAGGTACCAAGTAGAGAGGGCCAAACTCTAAGGGTCGGTCATGTTGCGTGTTTAGAATGGCTCTCGGTCCCTGACGCTGGCACCCAGGCACCGACACCCAGGGCCAGTTCTGACCTTGCCGAGGCCTGGGGGGCATCGGGAGATCCACCAAATGCTCTGTGGGATGTGGTAACCGCCAAGTCTCACCGGCTGGCCTAATCCATTCACCTCTAGACATGGGCTGCAGGACCAGTTCAGACTTCCTCTGGGACTCTGGGAGCTGCAAGCCTGCTGCTGGGGGCTGCAGGGGTGAAGTCACCTGTAAACGCTCGGGTGTGCATCTGAAACCGCCGGGTGAGGCTAAGAACACGCAAAGGCTGACGCGACCCGGTTTCCAGAATTTCGTGCTCCCTGCCTGGCCCACGCAGGGAGTTCTGGCCATGACCAGGCGATGGGGCAGGCTGTCCTCACAAGTGTAGTGACTTCGGGTCATCTCTAGGGATGCTTCCCGCACTGCTGTTGTTTGATTCAGGGGAGAAGAGATGTAGCTTACAGGCTTGCAGGCTTTTCAGTTTTTATATTAGAACTCTCCCGAGCTCTGAGTCGGTACAGCACTTTGTATTTTTCAGGGTGTATTTGTACGAGACACTTCTGAGAGAACCCAGACCTGCTGCAGGGCTGGCCAGAGCATTTGCAGAGTCTGGACACCAGGGATGTGACTGAACATCAATTCTCCAGGCAGGGGAAGCCAGCGAGTGACAAGGCAGAATAAATCACAGACAGCATGAGCATTTCCGATGGCCTCAAAATACCTGGAGTGAGGTGCTGCTGAACGAGGGGGGGTGGGAGAGCGAAGGGGAGCTTGTTATTATTATTATTATTATTATTATTACTAAAAATGAAAAGTTTTTTTTCTTTTTCTTAATGACCTTATGTGGCAGCAACTGGTTGCTGAGGTCTGGTCATTTGGGTGAAACAGGGTTCCAGGATGGAGGCAGTACAGCATTTCACAAAATTCGAGAAATTGCTGCCTAGAGCCTAGCACCTTCCATCACAGCATGGAACCAGGGGAGAGCATTCCTGAGGCAGACAGTGCATTTTCACCAGTGGCACTTGTGGTGAGGCAGAAACGAGGTGCCCTCGCTGTAGGACTCTGAACAGGGGTCAGTGGCAGGGAGGACAGGGCAAGAGCACTTGATGCTGATTATAGCTGACAGGTGGGTTTCTGAGCACACAGGATGCACCTCCTGAGAACTGTCCAAAATACTTGAGAGAAGGGGCGCCTGGGTGGCTCAGTCGGTTGTGTCTGACTTTGGCTCAGGTCATGATCTCACGGTTCTTGAGTTCAAGCCCCGCGTCGGGCTCTGTGCTGACAGCTCGGAGCCTGGAGCCCGCTTTGGATTCTGTGTCTCTCTCTCCCCGTCCCCTGCTCACGCTCTGTCTCTCTCTCTCAATAATAAATAAACATTAAAAAAAATTTAAAAAAATACTTGAGAGAAATTTGTTGGACCTTAGAGCCTAGAATGGGCAAGTGGGAACAAGGGCAGGAAATCTGACTTACTGATGCAAATGTAACTGTATTTGCATCCACAGGCTGACAGATATGAGGATTTTGGGGTTATCTTTGCAATAATCCTGGGGGCACTCAGGGTTTCTGTTACAGAGTGGGGAGCAGCCATAAAGCAAAGTTTCCTGGCCCCCAGGTGCTCCTCCTCGTCCCCTGCACCCACTGCTGAGAGCAGACAGGGCTGCAGGCAGGGCCTGCTCCCTCACACAGAGATGGAGACCCAGCCCTGGCCTCACAGGGACCCCCACTGCAGCTGCAGGACACTTAGGTACGACAGTGGGGCATAGGCGTCAACCTTCCCGGTCTCTCTACGTCAAGAAAACCCTGAGATGGCTCCTTCCCCTTCCCCTTCCCCTTTATTTTCTTGGCCGTTCTAAGCTCTAACCTTACTTTCTCCCCGCCTCTCCATGACGCGACCCCTCCCCCCCGCCCCCACCCTGCTGCCAGCCTGTGGGCTCAGTTGACCTCACAGCCCCATCTTCCTGTAGGCTTATGGGTCCCAGAAGACTTCTAGGGTTCAAAGGTGAACATGTTTACACATTAATAAATCATCACCAAGGGGTCTTAAAAATAGCTGGTTTCCTACCTCAGTCAGAAGATAATTTCCCTCTCCTGTGGACCCCATTCTGTATCCTCATTTCCCATCTATTTTCCTCTTTCCCCATCTTTGTTACCCTCCCTGTGTTACTTCCCATGCGTAAGAAACCACGTGGGTGCTGGTCTGAAGAAAACTGCTACTTCTGGCACGTGTCCGATAGGCTTTTGTACTGGAAAGTCTACGTGGCATTTTACCCATTTACACACCCCTTTGCGATACCAGGAGCAGAGGTCGGGATACCACCTGGCCATTGTGCTCTGGTAATGCCTATCTGGGAGTGCTTTGCCCACTCTGAACACCACCATCTGGACCACGGTTAGCAGCTGAGTTCACTTAACTTGCCTAAACACGAGTCCAAAGCTCTGCAGTTTGACTTCCATGAATTAAGAAGGGTTCTTTAACTCAGAATTTTATTTATACAAAAAATAATTCTTTTTGGTTATTTGATACGATTGAAAACTACCAGAATTGGGGCGCCTGGGTGGCTTATCGGTTAAGCTTCTGACTTGATCTTGGCTCAGGTCCTGATTTCAGGGTTCTTGAGTTTGAGGCCTGCATCAGGCTCCTTCCTCACAGCAGGGAGCCTGCTTGAGATCTCTCTGCCCCTCCCCTGCTTGTGCTGTCTCTCAAAATAAAATAAACTTAAAAGAAAAAGAAAACCACCAGAATAATTCACATAGTATACCAGCAGTCAGTTATGCACTGACCACAAATTCCGTAGAGCTGCGCTGTTCAGCATGGGAGCCACTAGCCACAAGTGCCTATTTAAAGATTTTAATTAATAACAATTAGGCAAAATGAAAAATGCAGTTCTTTAGCTGCACTAGCCACATCCCCAGTGGTCTGTAGCCACATGTAGCTAGTTCTGCCATGTTCACCAGCACAGGTAAAGACTGTTTCCATCATTGCCAAAAGCTTTACTACAGCTCTATTCTAGAGTGTCCTTCTGGCATTAAATCCAATGTCTTCATGCTGTGGAATTGGCGAGACCTTTATCGCCAATAAAAGGTGTGTGCCTGATGAAAACATCCTTGTCTGTTCCTGTCTGTGTCCTCCTCATCCTTGATTCTGAGGCTTTCTTATCTGTGTCCCTCCTGTCCGACCTGGAAGGATATCTTTGATATCTTTGCTGATCTGCCTATTACATAGGATTTTGTCTTTCCATCTGCAGTTGCTTGGAGTTTACATTTTAAGTGCAGCGTCGTCTTCAACTAGTTCTACACCAACTTTAGAGAGTAAGTGCCAGGAGTTTGCACTGAAACCTCTCCGTATTGGAGTGGGGCTGAGTTGTCGGTCCTGGGAGCCGGTGTCTCTGCGTTTATGCAAGTCTGAGTCAGTAAGATAGCAGACACAGACAGGGCCAGGGACAGCACCAGGGTCTTTAGAGCAGTCTGCGTGTCCTTTGCTTCGAATGCCCTTGGGCTGCTGTAATCATTAACCCTTGCAGGAGGCTCCCTCTGATCTGCCTCTGATCAACCCAAAGCCAAGCCGCTTCTGTTGAAGTCCTGAGATGGGAGAAGTAAGGAAAGAAACAGAAGCGAGAGAGGGGCAGGCAAGAGCCCGGTGGTGGGGCAGCAGGGAAGGATGGAAATGACCCGCAGAGCACCGTGTCCTCGATCAGCTCTGACACCTTCATGTATTCGTTGTGTTGCTCCCTGGGGGCAGCTCTGAGGCCAGCCTCATGGTCTGGGCAGGCTGGTCATGCTGGGCACTGTGTGCTATGCTGACCTAAGCACTGGTTCCCGAGTCCAAGGGCGGTGCCTGCTTTTCTTGTTACCTACTTGTTTGTCCTGATAACCTGCTCTGGGGTGCACTGGCCCCTTTCCTCTGGCTGCTCCTTGTGGCCGCAGGTCGCTACGCTTTCCGCTGGACCGCCTTCCCTCTTGCACTGATGCCATTCTCTCGCCTGGGCTCTCGTGCCGTGTGCCAAGCTGTCCCTCCATGCAGAGGCCCCCGTCACCACTTAGGCTCCAACACCCCATGCCAGACTGCCCTCCAGCAGGACACTCTCCTTACCCCACTTGGGTTGTGACACCCTGTGCTAGCCAGCTCTTCCCCGTGGGGTACCCTCCTTACCCCACCGAAGCTCCGGCATCCCAGGACAGGTCACTCTTTGTCTTACCCACTGCAGGTTGCTATAACAAAGTATCATGGACTAGGTGGTGTGTAAATAACAAAAATTTATTCCCCACAGTTCTGGAGACCAGACGTCTGAGATCATGGTGCAAATATGGTCAGGATGTGGTGAGACCCTCTCCCAGGGTTCAGACCGTCCACTTCTCGCTTGTTGTATCCTCGCATGGTGGAGAGAGAGTGAGGGAGCTCTGAGGTTCCTTGTTTAGCAGGGCGATACACGCTTTTGGGTATTAAGAGAATCACATGGTGTGGTTATTAGCAACTTCAGATACGGGATGTTTCATGAAATGGAGATGTTGTCTATCAGTGCTGGCAGGAATTCGCGTCCTAGCTCCAGATTTGCCAGTCAGAGCGTATTTCCTTTCAGTGATCCTACCCCTTGCTGTCATGTTGCCGTCCATTGTTCCCTAATGACATGTTATGTAAGTATTTGACAATAGCTAGAACAGGGATAGGCAAGCTCTTTCTTAAGAGGTCAAATAGTATATATTTTGGGCTTTGTGGGCACTAGTCTCTTGACTCCTCAACCCTGCCTCTGCAGCACAAACGCAAAGGCAGTAATATGTGAATGAAGGGGTGTGACTGTTGCCAGTAAAATTTATGGGCGCTGAAATCAGAATTTCATATAATTTACATGTGTTACGAAATATTCTTCTTCTTTTGATCTGTTCCCCCCCCCCCCCCCCACCCATTTACAAACACGGTAGAGACCATTCTTTTACCTTCGAGCCATGCAAAAACAGTGGGCTGTATTTGACCCTTGGCCCATATTTTACCGACCCCTGAGCTAATAACTCAAAGAAGGAGATATAGAGAAGTGGTTACTTACTGACCTCTTTATTTCATGCAGATATTCAGAGTTGCTTTCGTTGCTATCAAAAATAAAATAAATGTGATTCTTAATATGATAGAAGATATAAGTGATGTCATTTTTTATTTTTGTTCACCTTTTTAAAAATTTATTTTTAAAATTTACATCCAAGTTAGTTAGCATATAGTGCAACAGTGAGTTCAGAGTAGATTCCTTAATGCCCCTTACCCATTTAGCCCATCCCCCAGCCCCCAAATGATGTCATTTTTAACAGTAACTTTAATGTTGGGTCTGATCATATAGAACTTTAAAGTTGGGTTTTTTTGGTGTTTCTAGCTCGCTCAGTTGGTAGAGCGTGCGGTCATTGATCCTCAGGGTTGTGAGTTCAAGCTGCACCTTGGTGATTGGGTATAGAGATCACTTAAAATAAGTTTTTAAAATTTTAGAGAACGAGAGCACGAGCCAGGGGAGAGGGGCAGAGGGAGGGAGAGGGAGAAAATCTTAAGCAGGCTCCCACTCACTGCTGAGCCCACAAATGGGTCTTGATCCCACGACCCTGGGATCCTGACCTGAACTGAAAGCAAATGTTGGATGCCCAACCGACTGAGCCACCCAGGCACCCCAAAAATAAAATCTTAAAAAAAAAAGTTGGTTTTCTTCACCACATCTTAAATGTGGAAAATTGCCAAGGGTTATGGAATAAAATCTTTGATTTGCACATTGTCAAAAGGTTACAATATACAGGAACTGTACAGATTTGTTTAAGATAAAGGCTTCTAAATTTAAGGGAAAGAATTGCCTTCAAGGCTGTTTCAGCTTGTGATTTCTGTTTTGGTGTATTCTGTCCCTACCTGATGATTTGTGCAAAATCTAATGATGGTAATTTAGAACCGGAAAGTAGGTTGCCTCTAATTTTGATCTTTTCTTAGCATTACAGTTTCTTATCTGAAATACTGAAAGAGCCAAACTGTCCTTCTGTACAGTAGGGATCATTTCCTTCTGCTTGAACTTAAAAAATACAGCCCATTCGTTAGCCTTTGTTGGCACTAAAGAGTGCTTGGATACTATGTATTTCACAGCAGACGGTTTTTCCTACTTAACTGCGAGCAGTTAGTTAATTGGAAGAACTGTTACTTCTGTGGATCCTTGCTATGACAAAAATCAATGTACACAGCACAGTCTGAATTAATAGGGCTCGAACTCATTAGGCCACAAAAACAGTTTAATCAACGGTGAACCCTTTAAAGACCTTGTCAGAGAGTATCCTAAAAGAGATTCAAAAAAAAAAAAAAAAAATGCTTAGCACTTAAACATATGTTTTGTTTCCAAGTTTATATTTTTCTTTTTTAAAATTCCCTTGGTTAATTTCTGGGGTTACTCCTGTGTTCTGGCTAGAGGGAAGAACCCTATTATTTGTATATTTTATACTGAACCATAGTCATTCAGTCTAATTACAGGCAATTCTCCACTTACAGCGGTTCAACTTAATGAATTTTCCACTTCATGATGGTGTGAATGTTACGCATTCAGTGGAAACTGTATTTTGAAGGTGGAATTTTGATCTTTCCCGGGCACTAGCCTCGTGTGATTCCCCTGATGCTGCCCCACAGCCGCAGCTCCCAGTTAGCAGTGTGGTCATGAGGGTAAGACGACCCCATCCACGGACAACTCTCCTGTGCCCATACGCCCGCTACCCATTACCCATTGCTTTGCACTCCCAGTACAGCATCCAGTAAACCACATGAGATATTCACTTAAAATAAGCTTTGTGTTAGCTGATTTGGCCCAACTGTGGTTGCAATGTAAGTGTTCCGAGCACATTAATGGCAGGTGAGACTAGGCCATGATGTAATCAATGCATTTTCGACTTAATGATGTTTTCAGTGTGTAATGGGTTTTTTCAGGACATGACCGGATCGTGAGTCAAGGGAAATCTGTACTCATTTCTTCTTAGTAAAGGCCCTTTCAGACACTCTGATTATTCATCCCTGTTTCTAACCCGAGGGCATATTCCGGCTGGCCTGGGTTGTTAGATGTTTTCGCCGTCTGTTGTCATTCTGCAATCTTATCCTCTGCCTCCTCACCCTTACCTCCCCCTCCAACCCCTTGTTTTGGTAATGGTTGGCTGCTTTGATGTTTGTGAGGCTTTCAGGACCCGATAGCTGTGTTCTGGCAGATCACCGTTCCCTCTCAGCACCCTCTTCCTGTAATGCAAGTTCTGATTGTTTTGTGCAGTGGGTTATTTGTGACCGGTAGGTTAAGGTTCAAAAGGGGAAGTCTATATTGACTAGTAAATTGAATTTTCCTGTCAGATTGCTTTTTATTTTTTGGGGTGCAGAGCCTGAGTTTGAATCCCGGTTTTGAACCTTACTAACTGCATGGCTTTATTGAACAATGTTATTTAATACCTTTGTTGCTTTGTTTGTTCATTTATAGAATGGAGATAATAGTGGCACCCATCCTGTAGGAATAAGGTTATATATGTCAAGTACTTAGAACAGTACCAAACACAGAGTTAGCACTCAATATTTGTATCGTCATCGTCATCTTCACCGTCTTTCAGTTTGGATGAAAAATGGCTAATGTGGGTTTTAAGCAGGAAAAGGACATTTTCAGAATTGAATTTTGGAAAGATTGCTTTCATAGTCAAGAGAAGGTGGGTGTAGGACCAGGTGAGCAAAGGTAGAGGTGGGAAGACCAGTGTTTTGGATTGAATTGTGTCCTCCTCAAATTCATGTGTTCAAGTCCTGATCCTATACCTCAGAATGTGACCTGTCACCTTTAAAAATAAAATAGCCAATTATTTTATCAGCAACATGAATTTGTTCAAGAATTGCAGAGAAGTTAGAATTCAGGATAAGCAAACTATGCCAAAACTATAGGCAAGTCTGAAGAGACAGCGGAAAGGTCAGCTTTTATTAGGTTTTAGGAGGAAATTGAGGAGGGTTGTTTTGGACAAAAGTTCGTTGGAGGAGAACAAGAATTTGAGGTTGTGATGATTTCTCATTGGCCGCAAGTGGTGGTTAGTGCGTCGTTGCTTGGCCAGGGAGAGATGTTCCTTTTTGCTGGTTACGTAGGCTGCGATGAGCGGTACGTGCCTGAGAGCTCCCTCTTCATTTTAACGAAGGTTGTGTTTTGGATTTTTTTTGGTACTCATTTTCACAACCTTATTTGGAAATAGGGTCATTGCAGTGTAGTTAGTTAAGATGAGGTCATTAGGGTAAGCCCTAATCCAGTATGACTGGTGGCCGTATTAAAAGGGGAAGTTCAGACACAGAGATGGACGCGCATAGAGGGAAGACAGTGTGAAGAGACACAGGGAGAAGATGTCCGTCAACGAGCCGGGGAGAGAGGCCTGGGACCGACGCATCCTTCCCAGCACTCAGAAGGAACCGACCCTGTAGATGCCTCGATCTCACACTTCTAGCCTGTAGAACTGTGAGACCGTGAGTTTTTATCGTTTAAGCCTCTCCATTTGTGGTACTTTATGTCCGGGAAGCCTTAGGAAAGTAACGCAACCGGCCAGGCAGATCGTGAGCCTCCGAACTAAGTGGAGATGAGAGATGTTTAAAACACAGAACCAATTCTTAGTGACAAGGTGGCCGTGAGGGGGTGGGAAGAGTGAGAGACTGTCTCGCCTGAGGGGATGGTGGTGCCATTAACTGACCCAGAAAGTACACAAAGGAGAGGAGGTGTGTGGAGCACCTCGAGCTGGAGGTGCACGTGGGACATGCAGGGAGGGGCCCCAACAGGCAGTTGGACGTATGTGTATCTGAAGCTCCGGAGAGAGGTTGTGTCTAGAGGTTTGGTGGTTCTCATCTATCTACGCAGGAGTTGAAAGAGGTGGAGGGGCCAGTTGCTTGGAGTGAGTGTATGGTGTGTGAAGGAAAGTCCATCTGTAGGTCCCCCGAGGAACGCTCAGATTTCGAAGCCGTAGGCCAGAAACGGCCCCGTGGAACCGGAGAAGGAGCTGAGCGGAGACACGGAGCGGGATGTTGCCAGCGACTCCTAAGGCTGAGACCTAAACCACCGGCATCAGCAGTCCGTGTGCTGAAATGGGTTCTGTCAGTGTCCAGCAGCCCCTAGACAGGAGCTGGTATTCTTGGGATTTATTAGGTGGCAAGATTTTATTACGGGTTAGCTCATTTAACCCTCATTACAACTCTGAATCGGGAACTGTTATTACCTATAGATATGGAAACTGAGGCTTGGAAAAATTAACTAACTTGCCTCACATTACACAGTGAGTAGGCAGAAATAGGTCAGGATTTGAGTCTAGGCGGGCTGACTCTGGGATGCTCCTAACGCGGAGTGAGGGTTGGAGGTTTTGGGGGTAGACATGGGACAGAACGAAGGAAGTTGGATGAAGAAAGAGCAGAGGAATGAAAATGGAACGTTCCTCTCTGCGCCAGGAGCGGTAGTTGGGACAAAAGGAACAGATCGATCGGCCTGGCGTTCTCCCCGAAAGCCGAGAGAGTGACAGGAAAGTTGCACGGGTGGAGAGCCACCATCCAAAGGGAACTCAGATGCAGGGCTTCTCTTAGTGTGGGTCACCAGCGCTGGCAGCCGAAGGCTGACCTCCTAACGACTTAGTCATCTTGTCATTTGCCTCTGCCAACCCCTGCAACCTCCAGAAACAAACGAATGAAATAAAAGCTTACTGAGAGTTTGATGGAAATGGTTTTTTCTAAACAATTTTTTAAAATTAACTTCTTTTGAGAGAGTGGGGAGAGGCAGGGAGGGAGGGAGGGGGGGAGAAAGAGAGAGAGAGAGAGAGAGAGAGAGAGAGAGAATATGAATGAATGAATCTCAAGCAGGCTCCGAGCTATCAGCCAGGAGTCTGATGTGGGGCTTGATCTCACGAGCCATGAGATCATGACCTGAGCCGAAACTGAGTTGGATGCCTAACTGACTGAGCCACGCTGGAGCCCCTTGATGGAAATAGTTTTAATTAACTTGAAGAGTAAGGCTTACTTTCTCATAGGAACATTGCATTTTTCTACTTGTTTAAGCCTTTAGTAAAGTTTTATATATATTTGTATATATGATTTGTTATTTTCATAAGACAGATACAAGGATATGGTCTTATTTATATACATTCGTGTTTTCTCTTAAATTCATTCTTTAAAAATTTTTTTTTAATGTTTACTTGTTTTTGAGAGAGAGCAGGAGCAGGAGAGGGGCAGAGAGAGAGGGAGACACAGAATCCGAAGCAGGCTCGAGGCTCCAAGCTCTCAGCACAGAGCCCGACGCGGGTCTCGAACCAATGAACTGTGAGATCATGACCTGAGCCAAAGTCAGAAGCTTAGCCGACTGAGCCACCCAGACGCCCCATCTTAAATTTATTCTTAAGAATATTATTTGTAGGGGTGCCTGGATGGCTTAATTGGTTGAACATCTGACTTCCGCTCAGGTCATGATCTCACACTTCATGAGTTTGAGCCCCACATCGGGCTCTCTGCTGTCTGCACAGAGCCTGCTTTGGATCCTCTGTCTTCCCCTCCCTCCCCCCTGCCCTTTCCCTGCTCTGTGTCTCTCTCACAAATAAAACAAACATTTAAAAAACCAATATTATTTTTATTGTGAACCCTCCCTCATTTCTAATAGACGGTTAGTATTTAGAAAAGCATCTGATACTTATTGCTTAATAACATTCTAAACTCTTATTAGTTCTATTACTTTTCAGGTTTACCCTGTTAAATTGTTCCCGGTTAAGCAATCCTACTGTCTACAAATAATTGTCTCTTCGTATTTATTTATTTATTTAAACTTTTTTCTTTTTTTTTTTTTTTGAGAGACAGAGTATGAGCTGTAGAGGGGCAGAGAGACAGGCAGACACTGAATCCGAAGCAGGCTCCAGGCTCTCAGCTGGCAGCTCAGAGCCCGACGTGGGGCTTCAGCTCATGGACTGTGAGATTGTGACCTGAGCCAAAGTCAGATGCTTAACCGACTGAGCCACTCAGGCACCCCCCAAAAATTTTTTTCTTAATGTTTTTTGGTTTTTTTTTGAGAGAGACTCTGAGAGCAGGGGAGGGGCAGAGAGAGAGGGAGACACAGAATCCGAAGCAGGCTCCAGGCTCTGAGCTGTCAGCACAGAGCCCGATGTGGGGCTTGAACTCACAAACGCAAGATCATGACCTGGGCCAAAGTCAGATGCTTAACCGACTGAGCCACCCAGGCACCCCTGTCTCTTCCTTTTTAAAAAATATGTTTCTTTTTCTGGTATTAATCAACTGGAACTTCCAAAAATATTGTTAAATAAAAGTAGCAGTAGTGTACATCCTTGCTTTATTCAAGATTCCTCTAATATTACATATTCATAATGATACTGAATATTGGCTTGAGATGTAGTCTTTCTTTATTTAAAAGTTTTTATTAGAGAGAGAGAATGAATGAATGAATGAATGATTCCCAAGCAGGCTCTATGCTGTCAGTGCAGAACCTAACACAGGGTTGCATCTCACAAACAATGGGATCATAACCTGAGTCGAAAACAAGAGTCTGACACTAACCCGACTGAGCCACCCAGGCAGCCTGAGATGTAGTTTTAAAATCATGTTGAGGAAGTATTGTTTTTAATCATTAAAAATAATTTTTTTTTTAATCTTTATTTATTTTTGAGAGGGAGACAGAGTGTGAGCCAGAGGAGGGGCAGAGAGAGAGGGAGACACAGGATCCCGAAGCAGCCTCCAGGCTCTGAGCTGTCAGCACAGAGCCCGACGCGGGGCTCAAACTCACAAACCGTGAGGTTATATGACCTGAGCCGAAGTGGGATGCTCAACTTGAGGGAGCCACCCAGATGCCCCAGGAAGTATTTTTTTAAGGGAGAATTTTATCAGTTGCCTTTAGCAAAGGCCTCCTTTAACAGAAGTATTTTCTTTGCCATTGTGTGGAGCTCTTGGCTGAAATAAGGACGGTTTTTGAAGATTTCCTGAGGGCAAAGGTTCTCAATTAGCTGATTCTCTGACTGCTGCATTTGTGTCACTTAATTCCATAGCAAGGCAAGCTCATGCTGAAATTTTGTCATGAGCTGGATGTTACTGGAGTCTATGTGGAAAGACCGTATGACTCTCTGGAAGGGAAGTTGGCTAAATCCATCCAAATCTGATACATCTATTCATACCTGAGGCTTCCCAAATTTCTGGAGCAGCGACTACTGCTGTGATCCAGATCAATCAAGACTTTCCAGTCCCGGCTATCTCCTGGACCCACAGACTGATGGGCTAGAGCTTAGGTTTTTCCAGTTTTCCACTTTCTCTCCAGCTGCTTTTGGGGAGGGATGTTTTCCCCACACCCCCCTGTGCACGCAAAAGCGGTTCCCTGCCCGCCACGGCTTCTCGCTCCCCAGGTTCACCTCTCCACGCCGGGTACCTGCTGAGTTCTGTGGTTCAGGTTGTGCAGATTGTTATGTTAATCCTCAGATCAGTTTTCTAGGTGTGCAGGATGGTTTAGTGTTGGTCTGGCTGTATATTCTAGAGCTTAGGTTTTTACTTCTTGAAGGCAATCTAGTCATTACCTAGGAGGCTTGAAGAACAGGGAAGGACTCCACTTGTCCTGGGGCTATGCTGAGCATTCTGGCTTCTTAAAGCAAAAAACGGCTCAAGCTGTCCCTTTCCCCAGGGTTTTATTTCATTCTGTAATGTGTAAGGGGTTGTTGAGGGACAAGCCAGGTGACTTAGTCCTGTGGCCTATCCAGTCCCCATCCGTGTGCTTCTGGCAATGCCTGTTTTAGTTTGTGTTCACGATGAAGACTTGTTTGTTGGTTCTTCTTAAGGAGGGAAAAAAAAACTGTCTCAAAAATAAATAAAAACATTATAAAAAATAAAAAAAAAAAAAAGGGCTCAGTCGGTTAAGCGTCCGACTTCTGCTCAGGTCATGATCTCACAGTCTGTGAGTTTGAGCTCCACGTCAGGCTCTGTGCTGACAGTTCAGAGCCTGGAGCCTGCTTCAGATTCTGTCTCCCTCTCTCTCTGCCCCTCCTCTGCTCGTGCTCTGTCTCTGTCTCAAAAATAAATAAAAACATTAAAAAAAAACTTAAAAAAAAGAGGGAAAAAAGTAAATTTTAGCATGTCTTCCATTTGCTAAATTTCTTATCTAGTAAAGTACTTCCTACAGTTGTAGAAGGTTTTCTGTTTCGTTTTAAACCGCTCGATTGTAGTAAAAACTACTGTGTACCAAATCGTGGGCAAATGTATGCAAACACTGGACATTTGCATTTTTGGCGGAACCATGTCCCTGAAGGTAGGAAGTATGAGACAGTTTTTTGATTTTCATACTGAATTGTGGAATTTATTTCCCTTCACTCACTCTCAAGAAGAGTAGGCAGATTAGCAGTTCTTTTCCTCCGCCATTGGTAGGATGACCAATTGGTCCCTGGGACTTTCCTGGTTTTAAAACGGGAAGGCCCTGTGTCTTGACTGGAGCCCTCTCAGTCCCGGGAAGCTGGGACAGGTGGTCACCTTAGGCGGTAGAGTTGGGAACAATGTGAGTGTTTGAATTTATCGTATAGTCTCTTATCTTTGGGCCTTTGCCCCTGCTACTCCCTCTTCCTAGACTGTACGGTTTGGCCGATTGCTTCCCATTCTTTCCTGTCTCAATTAATTGTTCCAGAGGCTTTTAAACTAGGTCAGGTTGCCTGCCTCTAAGTACCATACTCGCCCCAGCGTAACACTGATCGCTCTGGGCTTTGATTGCTTGTTTAATTAGGAAGCTGGTGCCGGATGGGGCAGCGGTGTGCGCCCATGGTCGCCCATTAGAATCACCTGAGGAACTTGATAAGTTTCAAAAGTGCTCCGCAGCTTCGGGCAGCCAAGATTGAGACTGACTGGGTTAGGAAGGATGGGACGGGAACCCGAGAGCCAGAGAGATACGTACACGTTCACATTCTGGTTCCACTACTTGCGTTGTTTCAACAGCCGTTTGCGGAGCATAGTGTGCCGCGCCGAGTACTAGGGCTCTGGAGGGAGGATAGGATCGGGGCGCGGTTCTCCTGGTGCCTGCACCTTAGAGCCTCCCGCCGCAGCATTTCTGCCTCTTCCTCAGTCGTCCACCGCACGGCCTGTGCTTGTGCTGTACGTACTGTGGCCTGACGTTAAACAGTTTAGAATAAAATATTTTAAAGTTCCTAACTTTTTGCACTTAAACACATTTGCTTCAGGGGCGCCTGGATGGCTCAGTCGGTTGAGCATCTTTGGCTCAGGTTGTGATCTCACGGTTCCAGAGTTCAGACCCTGCATCAGGCTCTCTTGCTGTCGTTGCCGAGCCTGCTTCAAATCCTTGGATTCTCTGTCCCCCTCTCTCTGCCCCTTCCCTGATAGCACTCTCTTTCTCTCAAAAATAAATAAACATTAAAAAAAACCCCACATTTGCTCTAAAATAAAACTTTATATCACTACTAAAATTAAAAAGCCTGTGTCACTTGTTTTATGTAGAAGGTGACTGAAAAATAAATGCGATAGAAGCAAAAACAAACTTGACAAATTACATTTACAGGAGTACCTGGCTGACTCAGTTGGAAGAACATGTGACTCTTGATCTCAGGGTTGTGAGTTCGAGCCCCACGTTGGGTTTAGAGATTACTTTAAAAAACTAACATTTACAAAAAAACATGTTTATAAAAATAAGTCACCCAGTGTGAGAAACAGCTATTTATGAGTGTTAGTAGTAGGTGACCATCCAGCTCCATGTATGGCTATGGAAACAGAGATGAGGGTTTTGCATTAATACAATGATTCAGTTTTCTTTTTAATTTTTAAATTATTTATTTTGAGAGAGAGAGAGAGAGAGAGCAAGCAAGCGAGCGAGCATGAATTGGGAAGGGGCAGAGAGAGGGGGAGACACAGAATCTTAAGGAGGCTCCAGGCTCCAAGTTGTCAGCACAGAGCCCGACGTGGGGCTTTTGAACCCACAAACCATGGGATCATGACCTGAGCTGAAGTTGGACACTTAACCAACTGAATCACTCAGGCGTCCCACAATGATTCAGTTTTGAGTTTTGATATTAATTAGCACTGAGAGAGCCATTTCATATGTTTAAGTGGTCAGGGAGGACAACATATTTGTTAGAATATAAGTAAAATTTTAATAGAGGCCAGCAGCTCTTCCAGCAGAGAGAGAACAGATATGGGACCAAGTCACCATATCCTGTTGGCCCGGATCAGGTGCCTCTTCTCCTCCCAGACTGGTTTTAAGAAACTCCAGGCCCCCTTCCAGTTCAACCATCCCATATCGAAGGATCTTCTGTAGGGCCTGCAGAGAAGCCCCAGGGACACAGCAGCCTGTGTTGAGGCACTTAGGGATGCACATCCTCTGCACTGTTCCCAGCTGTCATGACAATATGGTGATAGCCATCGAAGCTGTGACAGCACAGGGCAGTGAGCTTCAAAGAAGGGGGTTTCTTCTCCAAAAAACAAGATGTGCGGGATGATCCATTGGGGTGCAAGAGAAACACGAAAACTCCTGTTTTTTAAAGTTTTAGTGCCTCGTTATTTTTCATGTACAAACATACATATTTGGGGATGTGTCCTTGTCTATCCTTGGAGTTACAGTTGTAAGGAGTTACAGTTATAAGGGCCTGTGAGACCCTCTCTGACCTCTGACCTTGTAACTTGCGTCTCCCACCCCTCCCATTTGCAGCTCCTCTGGCCTTTTTTGCTGTTCCTGAAAGGCTGCGGAACCACTCGCCTTTACTCTGTGCATCCCTCTGCCTGGAATGCCCTTTCCTGGAGATCCACTTTATGCTCTTGGCTAACTTCCTCACCTGTTTAAGGGGTTTGCCCCAATGCCATTTCGCCAGGAGTCCTTACGAGGACCGCCCCATTTAATACTGTGGCTGGTGCTCTATGCGTGGCACACTCTTATTCCTCCTTGTCTCGACACTCAGCTTTTTATTTTTTCTTGGCACTTCCTGCCTTTGGGTGTACGTTAGTATATGTCTGCCGGTTATTTTGTTTCCACTCGCAGAATGCATGATCCCTGAGGCCACTTCATTCACAGATGTGTTCCCAATGTTCATTAGAACAGTGCCTCGTCAGTACATTTTGGTTGAATGCAGATAGCATCTGACACATAGTAGGTTTAGTGGGCCTCTTTAGTGGGTGAATAATTTAGGAAAACTGGAAATATAAAAATGAATAAAACATGGTTTGTGCACTGAAGTAGCTCCATGTTAGCAGTGAGACCAATATATAAGAAAATAATTTTAAATCTGTGAGAATTGCCGCAAGAGAATTCGGTGGGAGGGTAGAGAGGTGGCATTGAGCGCAGTGCCATTAACTCTGGGGCTGGAGGCACTTCAGAATCAGTGCATCTGAGAGGGAGGGGGCTAAATGAAAAAGCTTCAATGTGTAGAAACCTGCACAAACCTGGAACTCGTTTATCTAGCATGTATGTAGGAAATGAGGAAGATTTATAAAACCAACATTAATTACTATTTTACTTTTTGTTTTTAGAGAATTAGGTTAATATTAGTCTGCTCTAGGAGAAAGAGCTTTTGGGAATTTTCAAATGCAGTTTTTTCCCTGGGCAAGCTATTAACCAGAAAGGAAAGTGCTTTTCCATCCGCATTCACCAGTCCCCCCTTCCCTTCCTCCAGTTCCACCCTGAACTTTCCATGCCTCAGGCTAGACTGGGTTATCTTCAACTAACTGATCCATCTGTGAGTATTTATTTGTTAAAAACTCACTGTGTACTTAGCACTATAAATAGAAAAAAGGGTAACATCTCTGTATGAAAATATGTAGCGGTGGAGATTGCTTATTGGAAATACAATGATCTGATTAAAAAAAAAAACACCCTTATTGCTGGGCCAATTAAATGTGTTCCTGCAAAAAAAAAAAAAAAAAAAAAAAGTAAACATTTAAGTAGGTTATTTCTAGTGTTTTGAAAAATGTGAGTTTTTGGGGCTCCCGGCGTGGCTCAGTCTGTTAAGCATCTGACTCTTGGATTTCTGCTCAGGTCATGATCTCACGGTTTGTGAGACTGAGCCCTGCTTTGTGCTCTGTGCTGACAACATGGAGTCTGCTTGGGATTCTTTCCCTCTCTCTGTCTCTCCCTCTCTCGAGCTCTGTCCTCTCTCTGTCTCTGAAAATAAATGAATAAATGTTAAGAAAAAAGTGAGTTTTTAATCCATTATTTGTAGATAAGCCTACTTTTACTAGATCAGAGAATAGAAATGAGGCAACTTATTTGAATGCAATACTTGGGATTTTTTGTACAGAAACTCCTTTTTAAAAATTTTTTTATTTTTTTATTTGTTAGTTTTTTCAGTGTTTATTCTTGAGAGAGAGAGACAGACAGACAGAGAGACAGAACATGAGCCAGGGAGGGGCAGAGTGAGAGAGGGACACAGAATCTGAAACAGGCTCCAAGCTCTGAGCTGTCAGCATAGAGCCCCACGCGGGGCTCAAACTCACAAGCCGTGAGATCATGACCTGAGCCGAAGTCGGATGCTCAATTGGTTGAGCCACCTGGGCGTCCCAGAAACCCCTTCTTTGATAGACACACTATCTTTCCTCTAACTTGAGTTAAACAGCATATTTCCATCATTTGTTTTCTACATTTATGTTATGTAAATCAGTGTTTTTCAATACGTTTACTAGTTTTGCTTTGGTAAATATATAGTAGGGTACCTGTTGGAAATCTGTCTGTCTTCCCTTCCCACCTCCCCGTTTCTTTTATCTCTAATATACCTTGGGCCTCTTTAGATTTTTAATAGTACTTTAAGGACATAAATTGAGGACAAAAATAATCTTTCAGTGATGGACCACTTCATCAAAATCTTTGGCCAGAATGCCTGGGCTATATAGAGTATCTTGACAAACGTGGCCACCGTGTGTCCCTACTGCACTCTTTTCTATGGGGATGGCAGTGCAGGGGAGAGAGGAGGCAAGGGGCTGGCAGCTGAGACAGCCCCTGCCTGTTGTGAGAGATACTGTGCTTCCCTGACCCAGCTAGGCGTCTGTCCAGACACCCTCCTCCTCTGTGCGTGTAAATAATGCAGCGGTGGCAGTAATAAGGATGAAAAGCAAAACGTTGACCCCCTTGTCCAGGGATGTGGTTTGTAAGCAATGAATTGCTAACCTCACTGACAGGGCGGTTTGGGCCCGGGCTGACTGTTTTAACCAGGTTCTTACAGTGAGCCCACGATGGAGTCCATGATCACAGTGTTAATAATTCCCAGTGCTCATTGCGGGCTCAGCACTCCATATGGGGCTGGTCTTCAATCATTTCATGTCATCATTGTGATGACCTTATGCAGTGGGCACTATTTTTTTTTTTTCAGATTCATTTTTTAAAAATTTAAATCCAAGTTAGTTAACATAGAGTGTAAGAATGATTTCCGGAATAGAATTCAGTGATTCATCACTTACATATAACACCCAGGGTTCATCCCAGCAAGTGTCCTCCTTGATGCCCCTCGCTCATTTAGCCCATCCCCCCACCAACACCGCTCCAGCAGCCCTCAGTTCTCTGTATTTAAGTCTTTTATAGTTGGTCTCAGTAGGACTATTATTTTTTATTTATTTTTTAATGTTTGTTTATTTTTGAGAGACAGAGCGCGAACAGGGAAGGGGCAGAGAGAGAGGGAGACACAAAATCCAAAGCAGGCTCCGAGCTGTCAGCACAGAACCTGACACAGGGCTTGAACCCAGGAACCACGAGATCATGCCCCGAGCCAAAGTGGGACGCCTAACTAACTGAGCCACCTAGGCGCCCCTCAGTAGGTACTGCTGTTAATCACATTTTCCAGATGAGCATGTGGTGGCTTCCCAAGGTTACTCTGTTAATAAATCCAGAACAGGGACAACCCTGGCCATCTGACTTCAGAGCTGGTGCCCCAAGGATGCGGGAGCTAGGGGCTCGGGATGAATTGGTGCTGGCTGCTCTCGGAACAGCGCCAGGTGAGGACAGTGTCACTCAGCACGTAAAATCACCTGGAAAAACGCACCGGCCTAATCTCTACCGTTGGTGAAACGAAACAGTTTTATTCCCAGAACTGAAAAAAAAATCTCAGCCTTGTCAGAAGTCAGAGGTTATTGGCCTGCACCATTGCTCTGGTCTCAGGAACTGTGGGACATTTCTGCTTTTGCTTGTCCAGTTTGCCCGATTGTCTTAATTTTGACGCTCTTCAGGGTGGAGCCAGGCACGCTGCCTCAGCTACGGGGACTGGAGATCTCAGAGGGGAGACCACAGTCTCATCTGACCCATTTCTCAAGAAAATTTATAAAGTTCTAGAAATCTAACAGCTTTAGAATTTGTAATTCTAGGAATTCATTGAAAGGCCCAATGTTCTATAAAGTAAATTGACTGTTCTCTTTCTTTCGTGTGTCGTACCTGCTGTTTTTCTTACTGTCACACACACTCTCTGAGGAGAGAAATGGAGGCCGTGACAATGATCACCTTTGGTAAAACAGATGTTTCTAACTTGAACTGACACGTACTTAAGGTCTTGTGTGTTAACCACTCTTAACAACTGCGTTTACTATTGAAGCTGGGAATACGGACTTGGATTATAGTTTAGCAGATTTCTTGTAGTGCTCTAAAAATGGATTATTTTTAGTTTAAAGTTTTGCTGCAAGCCCTTTCCCACCACTTAATCGACTCTTCAGTCACCACTCGCAGCCCACGTGTCAGCATTCCCACGGACGCTAAACACACACAATATAGTCGACACAATGGTGGGTTCTCTGGGAATTACTGGACTCTTTTTCTGTCACTTTTAATGCTGGAAGGGGGATCCATTCTGGTTTCCTGCCAGTTCTCTAATGGAGATCTAGGGGGTGTCTGTCTGCCTTCTTCCAAAGTTTATCCTTAACAGCTCTTGGTGGTCATTGTAAAACATCCATGTGCAACCTAACAGATTGAGAATGGACTAGATGTCCTAGTATTTGGTTTGCTGCTGCCTGATGATACTTTTGTTTGAGTCACTGAATACTTTCAAAGCATAACCTTTAAAAGTGTGTTCCCACATCTTAATTTGCCACTTGGCACATTTTGTTCTAACAAACCAGAAGCAAATTTTTGTTTCATGAGCAACTCCTTGCCAAACTTTAGGTCTTCTTAGAGGATTATTAACGAACCTGTGCAGTGGATGCGGACACTCTGTTGACAAAACAGTGGCATTAAGATTCAGCAGTGTGTGTTCTCAGTCAGAGACCAGGTGTGGCTTTTGGGAGATACTGAAAACCGCCACTGTTGTTAACCAAAGGATAAGCTTGTGATGCTTCTGCCTCTAACTAGTATTTGCAGCGTCCTCGATTTTCCTCCATTTTATCCGTCTTATTCTCTTTTTAAAAAAGCATTTGGTTGATTATGGAGTATAACTTTGAATAAATCAATGGGTAAAATGCCAAACATTGTTTAAACAATCATGTTCAGTTCTTTGAAGCTAGATAATATATCTGTAGTTTTGCTTTCATAGCATTTTTAAAAAGCAGTTACTGTAGTGTTTCTCATTTGTGAATACTAAAGTTTTCGTGATTGAATTTGGTTGTTATCTCATTTATTTTTTTATTTCTTATGATGGTTTTCCTTCCTTTTTCCTCTTTAAAAAATTGAGATTATTATTATGGAATGTCTAAATTTCAAGAGTCTTTTGCTAGCAGGTAGCAAAATGTAGTACAACTTTCTCTGTGAAGAAAAAGAGATTTCAGCTCTGATGCCTGTGTCTTCAAATGACTGCCTGTTCCTTTGGTTAGATTTTCTTTCTTTCTTTTTTTTTAATTTGAAGTTCTGAAATTTACAACTCAGTTCACCAGGTGATCAAAAGCACACCAGAAAAGGCTAATGGTATGTGTCAGTAAATTTTTCAAAAGAAGTAGTTAAATTCTTTCACCAGTATTGTTAACATTCACTTTAATTTTATCTAGGGTAATATAAGTATATGGACTTAAAGGATCAAATGTGTTACAAGATTTATTTTTTCATAAAAAATTTTTTTAAGTTTATTTTGAGAGAGAGAGAGAGAGAGAGAGTGTGCTAGCAGGGGAGGGGCAGAGAGAGAGGGAGAGAGAGAATCCCAAGCAGGCTCTGTCTTGTCAGTGCAGAGCCCATCGAGGGGCTCCAGCCCATGAACCTTGAGAACATAACCTGAGCCAAAACCAAGAGTCAGACATTGAGCCATCCAGGTGTCCCTTGTATTCATATTTTAAAGTACATATCTAGATATGATTTTCTGAGGAGTGCTTTTTAGAATTCAAATGGATTTTATTTTATTTTATTTTATTTTATTTTTTATTTTAGAGAGAGCAAGAGAGAGAGAGCTAGTGGGGGGGCGTGGGGAGAGAAAGAGAGAGAAAGAGAATATCCTAAGTGGGTTTTGTGCTCAGTGCAGAGGCTGTTGCAGGGCTCAATCCCAAGACCCTGGGGTCATGATACAAGCCGAAATCAAGAATCAGATGCTCAACTGATTGAGCCACCCAGCCACCCCTTGAATCCAAATGGATTTTAAATTGATAAGATACATATTATAATATTTGGATATTTTGCCTTAAATTTTTCATAATATAATATTTAATTCCATATAAATTGGAGCCCACAAATGATAAAGCATTTCTTTTTGGTTGCCTGTTTAAACAAAGGATACATAAAGAATAGAATCATGAAATTGGATTTTTTGAAATAAAATATCTTTCAGGTTGGATATGTTATGAGTTTCTTTTGCACTCTAATAGAATTTTAAAGATAGCTCCTTTTTAAAAGCAGAAATCGGGGCGCCTGGGTGGCCCAGTCGGTTGGGCGTCCAACTTCGGCTCAGGTCATGATCTTGCGGTCCGTGAGTTCAAGCCCTGCGTCGGGCTCCGTGCTGACAGCTCAGAGCCTGGAGCCTGTTTCGGATTCTGTGTCTCCCTCTCTCTCTGCCCCTCCCCTGTTCATGCTCTGTCTCTCTCTGTCTCAAAAATAAACGTTAAAAAAAAAAAATTAAAAAAATAAAATAAAAGCAGAAATCAACCATTTTGTCAGAGATTAAAAACTTTTTAAATTAATCCGCATTGGTGTGATTTCTTAACAAAACTTGCCATTATAATGTTTGGTTTCTACTTAGTGTCATGAATGAGGTGATCAATAGAAAAAATATATAAAAATGTCAAGTATCAATCTTAATCCAGCTGCTAATAGTTGCTCTGTAGCTGTTTTAGCACTGGTTACTATGGTTTTTCTTTAGCCTTTATAAATTATCACAAAAGATGAACTGTTCCTCCCACTGCACTCACTGAATTAGCTCTTCTTTAATGTTGAAGGATAGCTAGGAAGGTTTATGGTTCAGACTTCATAACAAGTCTTATTTTAGGATAATGTGCTTTTCTAGTTTGTTTAGGCACCTTTTTGGCCTTTTCCCCAGGAACATTAATCCTTGGCTGGAAAGAATAAACTCTGGTCCTCCATAACACCTGACTGCAAACTGCAACCATAAAGCCTTAGACTCTTAAAACAAACATTTTCAACCTTATAGCACCGACTTCCTGTTTTTAAAGCTTTTCTGACCTTCCTGAGAAAAGACCAGTACAACTATGGTTACATCCTGTGGTTATTATCATTTAAAAAAAACAAAACAAAACCAAAGAACTATTGAATTTTTCTAAAGCCCTTGAGTATAAAAGTGATTAATGCACCCAAAAATGTAAATAGCGTTGGACTCATGTCTGATCTTTGCTAGGCTTTCAATAAAAGATAATAGAACCAGGTCAGCTTTTAATGCGTCTCTGTTTGTTCAACGTCTGCTACAATTGGAATGTCAGGAAAATCTCACATTAAAAGGATCTGCCGTATTCTGGAGAGATTGTAAAAGAAGCATTTGGCAGTCATTTCCTTTCACTTGTGAGAAAGAACATGCTTTACATTATAATTGTTTAAGCATACCAGAGTCTGGTAGGGCTCTCATATTTTTCATTGTAGAGTTAGCTTGCTCTGCAGACTGGAGAGGATGATCAGTGTTTAGGTTTTATTGTTAGAATTAATCAAATGATGTAAACGTTAGGAATTAGCCCATGTCTTCCTTTGTACTAAGATGTGTTTCCTGTAGCCCAAATATTTGCTTTTTCAAGTCAGTTAAAATTAAACTTGAATAGATGTTCAGAATTTGTCTTCACAATAATCTCACTCACCTCTAACCCCCCTTCCTCCAAGAGAGAAGAAACCACCCTGTGTTGTTTAGGTCAAACATTCTTGAGACTGGTGGCTTTTGATCTTTGTCTTAGCCAATGTTTGAGTGGATATTTTGAACTAGATAGAGTCTTTTGACATTTTCTAGAGAGAAGTGATTGAGTTTTAGGCAGAAAAGTACTGGATTGCTAACACTACCGGTGATGTGGAAACTGGCAAATTGTACTCATTTAATGTTTTGAAACATTTAAATTCGTATTTTTTCCTAATGTAGATGTTTGAGACTTTATTTTAAAAGGAGTTTAGTTTATTGGAGGCACATTACCAGAAAAAACATACATCAGAATTTTTTTTTTTTTTGAAGAAGGGCAAAGCAGTGTTTTGGATTTGTAATAATAATTATTATTTTTTAAGTTTATTCACTTACTTTGAGACAGAGAGAGAGAGAGAGAGAGAGAGTGCAGGGGAGAGGCAGAGAGAGACGGAGAGAGAGAATCCCAAGCAGGCTTTGCATTGTCAGCACAGAGCCCAATGCAGGGTTCCATCTTTCTAACCGTGAGATCATGACCTGAGCTGAAACCAAGAGTTGGATGCTTAATCAGCTGAGCCACCCAGGCGCCCCTGGATTTGTAATAATTACTTTAATTGCACAAATATATATCTGGTTGGTGTTTTGAATTCTTGGTATAATGATTCCAGTTGGAGTTTTAGTTTTTTTAAGATTACTTCCAATAAACTTGCTTGGATATATCCCCACTGATTTTATCATATATTATCAGCTCAGAGTACATAAAGGGCCCTATTCAAAGCACCCTATCAAGGTTGTGAGTCCTTGAGCTAATTTCTTCCACAAAACTCTTTGTTTTCTTAATCTGTGATAATGAGAAATCTCTCTTCTTATCTAGGTTTCTGCCCTTCTGAAGTATTGCTTTATTGGAACATTATGATTTCATCTATACAATCTGAGATCACTAGTGTGTTTTAAAATAGAGATGAAAATGTCTGTGAGTGTTTTAAACATGTGCTGTCTTAGAAGTCTGTCTCCCAAGTTTCTTGAAGGCTTATTTCACACCCTTCATGCATTAGAGGGCTACGCTTGTCTGTTGACTCACTGTGTTGGAAGAGTCTGCTGGAAGCCCTACCTGGACCTGGTGCCCTCTGTTCTTATTCAAGCAGGATTGGGCGCTGCAAGCTTTGCCCGCCCTGCCCCCCCCCCCCCCCCCCCCCGCCCCCTGCCCCCTGCCCCGTGAAGATGTTTTAATGATGTTGATAACGTTTGCACTTGCTGAAGTAACTTATTTAAATACTTATTAGCAGTTTATCACTCAAATAGTTGTTTGGGACTATGGTAAGTGTAAAACAAAAAGGGAAGTTGTAATTAGCACCCAACCTTATTTAATGTTGTCCCTATATATTTAATTTTGGAGAATGTGTTCTTTATAGTTTCACTAAAGTTTAGCTTCTTTGATTTTTAGAATCTGATGTTATTTCTAGTTATTTTTTAAGAGCATATCACATAGATTCAAACAGTACCTAGGTCGAAATTAACTCATAAGTTTGATTCTTTTTTTAAAGTTTTTATTTTATGGCAGTAAGAACACTTAACAAGAGATCTAACCTCTTTTTTTTTTTTTTTAATGTTTATTTTTGAGAGATCAGAGAGAGAGAGAGACAGAGAAAGCGTGCACAAGCAGGGGCAGAGAGAGGGAGACACTGAATTTGAAACAGGCTGCAGGCTCTGGGCTGTCAGCACAGAGCCAATGTGGAGCTCCCACTCATAAACCGTGAGATCATGACCTGAGCCAAAGTTGGACGCTTAACAGACAGAGCCATCCAGGTGCCCCTCATAAGTTTTATTCTTAAATGTAGAAGAGTAAATAAAGGTAAATGTAAGTAAATGTAGGTAAATGTAAAAGATTCTGGCATTAAAGACATAAGAGCTCACTTTCCCCTAATAATTTGGAGTATTTGCCTAATTAATGCAAAATATGCTCCTGGTTCTCTGTGGATATAATTATCATCACCAACTTGATACAAGTTTTTATATATCTGTTTTTCAGCACTTTTATCTACAAAGAAACTATGTGAGTTGATCATGAAATTTTGGCTGAATAGAAAATGATGTGATAAATAAATGGATAGGTAATTGGGTAGGAGAGTTATTTTAAAAATTCATATTAGTAAATACTGGACCTTGATTTGCATAAGACTTGCAAACTCTGGGTTAGATGATGGTTACCTATTATTTTTTTATTATTGCAGTTTTTTTTTAAGATTTTGGTTTTTAAAGCAGTCTCTACACCCAACGTAGTTGCACGTTCCACCGACTGAGCCATGTGCCCCAATAGTTACCTATTAATAAAATAGTGTGCCATTCAGTAGTGCTAAAAACTGAGAAGTATTTTATGTTCAATGTACTAATTCTGATATCACATACATTTCAGAATATAAATCATAATTTCCTTTAAAAAAAAGAAAAAAGGGGGGGCGCCTGGGTGGCTCAGTCGGTTAAGCATCCGATTTCGGCTCAGGTCATGATCTCACAGTCCGTGAGTTCGAGCCCCTCATCGGGCTCTGTGCTGACAGCTCAGAGCCTGGAACCTGCTTCAGATTCTGTGTCTCCCTCTCTCTCTGACTCTCCCTCGTTCATGCTCTGTCTCCCTCTGTCTCAAAAATAAATAAACATTAAAAAAAAATTTAAAAAAAAAGAAAAAAGGGCATGCTATTAATGCTTAACCAGGGATAAGAGTACTTGTGAAGTAAGGATTTTGTTGGGAAACCAGGACTTGTGGGAAAGAACATTTTGATTTGGTTTAGTATGATTTGAAAGTGTGTGGTGGAACCCAGAGGGCATTTGAAATGTGGACCTGTTGCTAAGAAGCAAGCCCAGGGCTGGAAAAATAAAATTTTGCAGTCAGTAACACAAAAACAGCTTGAGAGTACATCTTTTCGCTCATGAGAGTTGCCAGAGTGTGATTAAGAAGAGGGTAGACATTGGGGCGCCGGGGTGGCTCAGTTGGTTAAGCATCTGACTCTTGATTTTGGCTTAGGTTGTGATCTCATGGTTCATGTGTTGGAGCCCCACATTGGGCTCCACTCTGGTAGTGTGGAGCCTGCTTGGGATATTCTCTCTCTCTCCCCCCCCCCCCGCCCCCCCCGCTCCTCCCCCGTTCTCTCTCTCTGTCTCAAAATAAATAAATAAACTTAAAAAATAAAAAGAAGAGGCTAGATATTAACTACCTATAGTTAGGAGGAGTCATGGAAAGAAATAGAGAATGGGTAGAGAAAGATAGACCCGGGGGAGTGCGTAATGTCAAACTCAAACCACTGGAAATGCCGGTATGGAAACGGCTGTTGTTGGGAAGAGTATCAATTGGTCCGGTTTTTTGGAGGGCAGGTTGGTTCATTCTCTTTAACTAAAAAGTGCATACTTGGGGCGCCTGGGTGGCTCAGTCAGTTGACTGACCGTCAGACTCCGGCTCAGGGCGTGATCTCATGGTTGGTGGGTTCGAGCCCCATGTCAGGCTCGTGCTGACAGCTCAGAGCCTGGAGCCTGCTTCGGAGTTTGTGTCTCCCCCTCTCTCTGCCCCTCACCTGCTCGTGCCCTGTTTCTCTCTCCTCTCAGAAATAAACATTAAAACAAATAAAAATAAATAATAAAAATTGCATACTTATTGAACTAGAGAGTTCTTCAGTATAGAAGTACTCACATATATGCAAAAAGATGCGTATTGAAGTTTGTTGTAGCGATTAGGGACCTGTTAACTGTGGCCCTCCCACACTGCACAATTGTGTGCTGCTGTGAAATGAGAGAAGCGAGTTGCTATGTGGCATGGACGGTAGATTTCATTTTCATGAATCAAAAATAGAGCGAACCCCAGACACATAAATGTATGTGTTTTTAAGTATTTGTGTGTGTTTGTGTCCATGTGTTGTCAAGGAGAGCCTCGCTTCAGCTTGTTGAATGGAATTGTTTGGATTTCCTGGAGGAACATGTATTACTCTAGTAATTTAAAAACATTCAAAAAAGCTTCAAAAAGAACTGTGTGTGTGTGTGTGTGTGTGTGTGTGTGTGTGTATTTTAACTCTAGAGATTTTGTTAGGGGGTGCCACTTTGTGACTTGGAAAAGGAAAAGAAGGAGATGGTTTGCTTGAAATTATAACTTTATATTCTGTACAGTAATACAAACCTACCTGTCCTAGGACACTCTGCAAACAAAGCTAACCATACTCAACTAACCCTTGAGTCACTCAGTGTTTGCTTGATTGACTTTTTTTTTTTTTTTGACATTTTGACACTGGGGTGAGCTAAATTGTTTGATGTGAATGATATTACTAGATAATGCTGTAGAAACGCATGTTGACTTGATAGAATCTAGGCAGATCTCATAGTTTTTGTTAGATGAATGTTACCTTTAAACTTTCATGTAAAAATTGCAGTCTCCGTCTCCTTTTGGTGGTCTTGGGGAGTAGTCCCAAACCACTTTCTTTAGAAGAGGTGGCCCAGAGTCTTGGTGGCTGTGACAGAAACAGAGTGGCAGAAAGAGTAAATGCAGTATAGTTGTTGGAAGTTTAGGGTCAGGAGTGGCCTGGGCCCTGTTCAGCTGGTGCCAAGGTCATACTTTCCATTTCCCCTGTGTACCGTTCCGGTCATGGTTTTAATGTTAGTTTAACTAGACTTTCTATTTAATTATAACTGTTAGGGTAAAGTCAGATGTCAGCTCACTTGGCTGCATGCTGAGGCCTGTAGAATATGGAGTGCTTTGCTTCTAACCACATCTGTTGTCTCCTCTCATTATCTGTTAATGGTACTCAACTTGACAGGGTTGTTTTGATAAATGCAGGGTGTTCTAAAACATGGAGCTGGAATTCACATGGAATGGATCTCAGGACAAAAGGAACAAAAAAGAGAAGGCCAGGGCGAAATCTTGTGGGAACCAAGGAGGGCCGTGTGGAATGTTGAAAATAACAATGAGGATTAATTTGGAGATGAGGGTGGGGTATATCTAATACTTCTAATTCATCTCACACATTCTTTCTTGCACCTTTTCACGTGCTTCTATGCACAACTTGTGAGAAATTGTTATTCTTATTGTAGTAACTCCCATTTTTCATCTATAGATCTCCTAATTTATAAGAGGGTTTAAAATGAATACTCGTTTGAGGAGTTGGAGAGGGTGATTTTGTAACGTTCTGTCACTGACTGGCAGTCCTCAGGTCAAAAGAACTCCTAGGAAGGCTTTCATGTCAGGGAAATAGAGGTCTTTTAGAGAGAGAAAAAAATTGAAAAGAAAGAAAAGTTCAGTGTGAAAGAGAGGTGAGGATTATCTCGCTGCCCCAGCAGAATTTTGCTTCTGCATCAGAGAAGCATCAAGACAAACCAGTGTACTGTGTGCTTTCACGTTTTTACATTCTGTTTATATTGCTCTCTGTATATGAGATTTAGTAATGTATCCAGCATACCCACTGCTGTTTGCTTCTTTCCCAAATGCCAGATAAGTAGAGAAAGAATTTGGCTTGAATAAATTAATGATGGCTTCTGTACCTCATTAACTCTTTAAAAAAAAAAAGTGTACCTTTCAAATAGCACCCTGGTTAGGGTATCAATGTTTTTAATGAGTTACCTCGGACACAATTATTTATATCTCTCTATATAAAGCAGGGATCAAAATCTTCCTTTTACCAGACTTTTCAAGGTTAATAAAAGAACTCCTATTTGTTGTAGAGATGCTACTTATCTGTGAGAGGCTTCTTTGAGCCAAGAACTATGCAGAGAATATGCAAAATGAGTAAAACGGGATTGTTGCTCTCAGTTCACTTATTCATCCCACAAATCTGTATGCTCAACACTCCGGTATTTGATAATGAGCAAACATGTAGAACTTTCCCTAATGGAACTTGCGGTCTAGAGGGGTCTACGAACATTAATCAGAAAATCACACCGATGAATTAGAAACGGAGATGTGCTCTTCAGGAGAGGAACACAGTTCTCCGGGAACTTAGAACAAAGGAAGTTGACCTAGAGTAGGGCCTCAAGGGAAGCTTCTCTGGCAAAGTGATGTTTGACCTGAGGTTTGAAGGAGGAGTAGGCTTTAAACTGTGTGTCTGTGGTGGGGAGCAGGGAGCATCTCGTGCTCTACTGGGAAGAAGCAGTCATGGTGTGTGGTGGAAATCGTGGTACCTTGGGGAATTTGAAAGACTGGCATAATGAGAGGTGGGGGACGGGGAGGGGATGCGACACAAGGACAAAAGAACAGAAGTATCATGAAGTGCAGTCAAAGCATTTAGAATCCCTGACAGACTAGGTACAGTATGAACTCCGGTTGTTCTCACCAGCCCTTTACAGCTCGGTGTAACCCAGCAGTTTTTTAAAGGGTCTGCAGGAAAAACAACCCTCTCCAGGCCCTGTTTGTGTCTAGATCTAGCTGGTTAGAAAATTGGAAGTGGGTCTGAGTACAGGAGTGGCTTTTGTAGCTATAGGCTTCAGGGTCGATTTCATGGCCGACACGTATGGAGTGATCTCAGAGCACCTTGGTTATGAAGCAGATTTTCATCCGCAGCCCCCCGCCCCCCATGGTCTCAGTGAGGAATGGAGGGTGTTTAGTGGGGCTTGTAGTAGAGCCACGCTTGTGCTGTGTAGACCACCTCTGATTTGTATGATCACAGCCACCTTTCAGGGCAGTAGAGGTATCATGCTTCATCAGTTCTTGCTCTCAGTATGTGGACGGTGTTAGTGGTTCTAGGTGCTGTTTCTGTCTCCTGCAGAATAACTTGATTTTTCTTTAAGAGAAATCAACAGAATGATGCTTCAATAGCAAATGGGCATATCACTTTGGTTATCTGTGCCAGCAAGGCAGGACCCCCGGGTTCTCTCTATGCAGCCTCCTCTTGCCCCCTTTGAGAGACTTTGGTCTTACCATTTTGTCTCAATCTCTGACTATTGGTAAGAAGGTACCTAATAATTCAGTGACTTTATTGGGCTTTGGAAAGTCAAATAACCTTTAGGAAGCTATTTCCGATTCCAGTGAAACTTGCCTGGAAGGCAAAAGGTATACTATTAAAGATACCCAAAGAGATCATTTTAAATTTTGAGCTTATAACTTGCAAATTTGAGTTGACAGTGAGTTTAATACTTTTAATACTTTGAATTCATATGCTGTGGGAACGTGTTTTTAAGAATTTGCTATGGACTGTCTTATTTGAGACAAAAATGGTCTTGACCATTAACTACCATAAATGTAGTTTAATGTTAATAAATTTTAGAAGGAAGGTGTATGTTTACCAGATTAGGAGTGGGGAGGAAACTAACTTGAAGTTAACAGTGGGTAATTCTGTTTAGATGCACATAACAATGGAATTAATGAGGCATCTGGGGCGGGTTATACCTTTATTTAAGGCCACGTGGCCAAGAATATGCATTTGTTTTGCTTCCTTATTAGGTGGATTTCAGTCAAGCCTAATTGAAGAAATGCCTTGTCTAGCAGAGGGAACTTTGTTTTCTTGGTGAAAAAGGATTGGAGAGAAGAGAGTTTTAAACAAATGACTTAGAATTCCTAAAGCCTGTAAGGAAAATTGGGGTCAGAAATGTTGACACCAAACAATGCTTCTTTCTCCTGTGCATCTTTGAAACAAATGTTCTGCATGCCTGTGATTGTTGGTTATTTCATCTGCATTTGTTAGACGTCAGAGGTGGTTGGCATTAATATTCCTGGCAGAAGCAGAGGCAGCTCTAGGATGTGTGAACTGCTGATCACTCACGGGGATGCGCTGCCTCTTTAATATCTTGCTTGCAGATGCATTTTCTAGCTGACCACGCTATTAAGAGCTGCCATCAATCACGCAGCCTCCCAGTTCCGGCTGTCGGGAGGGGCGGGGGACGAGCGGAGAGGGGAGGCTGGCCAAGCTAGGAAGGAGATAAAATTGCAGTCAGTGGCTTTTGTGTGTGCGCGCGCCCGCGCCCGCGCCCGCGGCGGCGGCAGCAGGCAAGGGCGCGCGCGGAGCAGTCCGGGATCCAGCTCGGGTTTTTCCTGCCGCCGCCGCTGCCTCCGCGGGGTGGCTGCTCTTTCTCTCCCGGCGTCTGGGTCACTGGCATGTGGTAGTGTTGGCCCAGCCGCCAGGGCTGAAGGATCGCGAGCCGGAGCAGCGGCCGCATCCCCCCAGCCGCGGGCGGGGCCCCGTGCGGCCACCTCCCGGAGCCACCGAGCTGGGGGGAAATGAGCCCGTGCCGCGCTGTCCTGAGACCGCCTGGGCCTCCTTTTGTTTAGCAAGTGCATTTCACGCCCCGAGTCCCTGCCCGCCCCGCCCCTGCCCGCGGGCCTGAGTTTGCGGGGGCCCTGCGCCGGAGGAGGACGAGGCCTGCGGGCTCAGCTCCTGCCGAGACCGGCCGCAGGCAAGTGGCCAGCTCCTCGCGCTGCAAGGGGGACGCGGGTCGCGGGCCAGGAAGTTGGACAAGTGTGGGCACAGGGGCTCTCGGAGGTGGGTGTACCGAGAGTGTTGTAGCTAACCCTGCAAAGATGAACCACTCCGGTGTTAAGAACGATGATGGCTTTCCAGGAATCAGGGATCGGTATTTGCTGTGTCCCATGGCATTTTTGTTGGGCTTACTGGTTTTTTTAATCGCCGAAACTCTAGAGATCCCAATTAAATAAACCAATTGAGAAACACCATTTAGGGCAGAGAAAACACTATTTTAAAAAGACGTGTCTGTGTATGTTTTTGTCTTTTCTGTGAGGAAAGTGTTAATTGAAGATGAGCAAAGTGTTATCCAGTAGTCACTGATGAGAAACTTGTGGAGTAATTTTCAGTGTAAAAATATAATGAATTTGATGGACCTGATTATAAATAATTTTGGGCTACATAAGTGACAAATACAATTTGTTTCTGGGACCAGAACACTAACGTTTTGCCAGACTAGCTAAAATGCAGACATAGTTTTGAAAAAGATGGCTTTAAATTTAAATTGTTAAAATTGTTTCGGTTTGAGGAGCTGGCTTCCCGCCCCTTCCCCTTGTTTACTTGGCACTCCTGGAAGCTCTGGGGAGACCTGCTTGACCACTTTCTGTTTGCTGAGACTTGTGTTACTTTGTCTTACTCTCAGTTTTTAGGCTTTCCTGGGGCACGTGTGCCTGCTCTCCTTGGGGCATTGTTTGGCAGGAGGCCTCCTCTCAGCCATACGGAAATTAAAAAAAAATGGTATGTGAATTAATGTGGGGGGTCAACAGAAATTAATTTTTCCCTTTGAAATTGTGTTTGTGTGCTTTCAGATTGAGACCCTAAATTAATGTTTCAGGACAGAGTTTACAAAGTCCATAAAATTCTGTGCCAAAATTACTATATTGATGTTTTCTCCTCTCTCTCTCCCTTCCTTCCTTCCTTCCTTCCTTCCCCCCCTTCTCTCCCTTCCCCCCCTTCCCCCCCTTCCCCCTCCTTCCCCCTCCTTCCCCCTCCTTCCCCCTCCTTCCC